>NW_028160450.1:456677-603998 GCF_964263955.1 Coregonus lavaretus | reverse complement strand
GCAGTGGAAGGTAGGGTTGAGAGGTTAATCCACAACGGTAAAGTAGGAAATCTATAAAATAAATGATTCCTTCACTCCTGGAGGTCATCGGATCCCGTTTATAGTACTGAAACCAGAAGGACACAGACAGTCTGCTACTGGGGAGTCAATGGGATAGACATTCACTAGCCTGGAAATCACACTGAAACAATAGTGAAACAAAGAACTCCCTGACGAAGGCCATGCTGCCCAAACGTGTCAGAGTTTTAAAATCGTTGTTCCATTGAAAATGCCGTAAAAACAAAGGCATTTTAATTTTATGAAGCTGTAGGGGCTGTAGGGACTTGGTCCTCATTTTCTATGACCTATTAACCCCTTTGCCAAAGATCATCTATCTACAAATATCTACTATTGTTTACCCTAGCAACGCTTCCCTTCCTGTTTCTCTACAAGTGAAACAAAGCAGTCTAGTTTGGGTCCAGGCTTACACATCTGAACACCGTCAGTCTAGTTTGGATCCAGGCTTACACATCTGAACACAGTCAGTCAGGGGCGGTGTGTTCAATAGGGCGATATGGGCGACGCACTGCCAAACGGGAAAAGGAAGGGATTTTTTTTCTAATCAATTATATCACGGCAACAGTAGTTATCAGTGTTGTAATCTAGACGTCTGATCTGCCACAGTGCCACACTGCCACTAAATGTCCAATCAGGCTAAAGTCGTGCTTCAAATGCCCCCCCCCCCCCTTTTGGGGCGATTTCAGTCAGGTTGAAAATCGCCCAGAAGTCTGTCATAGACTCCCATGTAAAATCTATTTTTTTCAAATTTCAGAGCTTTCAATACAATCTCTATGGGTGTCTGAGGGCTTGCACTTACGCGCTTTCGTCATACGTAACGTAACCATGAACGTAACTAAGAAAAGAGCGGGTAGCAGCGTCTCTGTTGCGACCTGCAGTGTGTGTGACGTTTGGTGTGGCGTTATCTTATGTTTTTAATCTTATGTTTTTAATTTGTACACTTAGTGGCGTTATTTTATGTTTTTAATTTGTACACTTAGTTTACAAACATTCTGCCAACCATGGATTTCCAGTGGTGGGGTCACGGTGTTGGACTGATCTTGTTGATCGTGTACATACCCGCTACGAACGGACTAAATAATGAAAACGCTGCTGGCAGCGGAATCCAATACAGCAGGGAGTTTTTACTACAATGCAACTCAAATACGAACGCGATGGATATCCCAATGGCCCATCTAATACCTGATTGTCTGCGAGTGGATTACAAACCCAAATGCAAACGTGGAAAACGCGGGGGAATCAGACAACGACTTAAAAAAAATTAAGAACAAACTTCCCTTACCCACCACCTTGCTGATTAATGCCCAGTCACTGAGGGGGAAAGCGGATGAGTTGTCAGCGAATCTGCGCTTCCAACACGAATATCGGGAGGCCTGTTTGCTGGCATTTACTGAGACTTGGCTGGATGACAGAGTCCCGGACAGAGAAGTGGAGCCGGCCGGCTTCACCCTGGTCAGAGCGGACCGCGATCTGACAGTCACAGGGAAACTTCACGGCGGGGGCGTCTGCCTGCTTGTCAGCGACCAGTGGTGTAAATCGATCCTGGTAAGAGAGCGACTCTGTACCCCCGACATTGAACTGCTTTCTGTGTCACTGCGACCTTACTATCTGCCCCGTGAGTTCCCCCAATTGTTTGTTACCGTTGTGTACATTCAACCAAAAGCTAATATAACAAAGGCATCAGAGATTATTTATAATCTGTCACAGAAACTGGAATCCATCTCCCCCGACGCACCCAAATTTATTTTAGGGGATTTTAACAACTGTACCTTGCACAAAGTCTTGCGCACATACCATCAGTATGTGAAATGTCACACTAGGAAAAATAGGACTCTTGATTTGTGCTATGGGACAATACCAAAGGCGTTCTCTGCCACCACCAGACCTCCTCTGGGGACATCAGACCACAATGTGGTCTACCTCAGGCCAATTTACTGTCGCCTCCTGGAGAGGGAGAAACCCACAGTTAAAACTGTCCAGATCTGGAATGACAACAGTATCACTTGGGGTGTTTTGACTGTACAATGTGGGAGGTATTTGAGGACAGCAGCTCTGATCTGGATGAACTCACAGAGGTTATTTCAGACTATGTAAACTTCTGTGTTGAGTCAGTTGTGCCTACTAAGACCTGTAAAATCTTCCCTAACAACAAGCCTTGGGTATCAAAACATCTAAAATCACTACTTGATAGGAAGAAGGCAGTTTATGCTGGGGGTGATAGACAGGCTTTAAGAGATGTACAACGTGAGATAAAAAGACAGATACTGGTGGACAAGTTTTGCGGAGTGTTTGAGTTAGCTTTGCGAGGCAAAGATGAAACTGAGGGCTCCACCAACCCTGGTAAGCCAACACTTTTGAGATCAGTCAATAAATGCTTCTGGTATTGACTTATATGCTGCCCCTGTCTTCATGTTGTTGCTGGACATATCTTTTTTAAAATGTGTGTAGGTCACCTAAATCATCAGAAAAATTGCCCCCCCTGAGAATTCTTTCAGGAGCCGCCACTGCAGTCAGTCTAGTTTGGATCCAGGCTAGGCCTACACATCTGAACACAGTCAGTCTAGTTTGGATCCAGGCTAGGCCTACACATCCGAACACAGTCAGTCTAGTTTGGATCCAGGCTAGGCCTACACATCCGTACACAGTCAGTCTAGTTTGGATCCAGGCCTACACATCCGAACACAGTCTAGTTTGGATCCAGGCTAGGCCTACACATCCGAACACAGTCAGTCTAGTTTGGATGCAGGCTTACACATCCGAACACAGTCAGTCTAGTTTGGATCCAGGCTAGGCCTACACATCTGAACACAGTCAGTCTAGTTTGGATCCAGGCTAGGCCTACACATCTGAACACAGTCAAAATAATACTCTCATTTCTTTCCACTTCTCATCAGAGAGAGAGGCTGTTAAAGAAAGAAAGCAATAGACAAACTTCAGAGTACAGGCCACACAAATAGACAGTGACGGTGCTATAACGGCCCCCAACATAAATCACTGAGCACCATAGGAAATTACATTAGGTGTGGACATGACAAATCCCTATCAGTGAGATATAGTGGATAAGTGGATTCAGATATAAGAGTGATAAAAGTTAATAGTTTCCTGCGTAAACTGTTAAGTGAAGTAGCCTCTTCCTCCTTCAGCTAAGATGTTCTTCATCTTCCTGTTATTAATTGGGCTGTAGGAACTAATGTGGAGTGCTAATGGCTACTACAGAGCCCTACTTAAAGACAGTGGCAGTGTCTGAAATGGTACATTATTCCCACTGTAGTGCACTACTTTTGACCAGGGACCAAAAGGGTGCCATTTTGGATGCGTCCTGTGAAATCTGACCTACCTTGTAAAAGCAACAAGACAACATCAGAACTTCACCAGTAAATTACTTGCATGGCGCTTGCAACGCCTAGGGTCGTGCGTTCGATTTTTGCTGGGGCCAACCATATCTGAAATGTATGCACACATGACTGTAAGTCACTTTGGATAAAAGCGTCTGCTAAGGAAGGGATGAAAGCCGACGTCCTGAACATTATCTTGGAAATAATGGACGACGAGGTGGAGCTGAGTCCCTTAGCGGAGCACACATTTATTGCTGGGAAATAAAATACAACTTTGATATGTTCATTTTAATAAGCAAATTCATACTTTCTCATCTTTTGGTTGCTAAAGACGCGACCCAGTCGTTGGTTGGATTAGTTTGATATTAACGGACGTGACCCCTGCCGTTCCTTCTTTATGTTCCATTGCCATGCTCAGTGGCAACGTTCTTATCCCTTGAAGCTAGCTAAATAGTTTGTTGCTAGCAAACCTGCCAATATGACAATCAAATAAAAAAATATAAGTTGCTGAAAACTGCTGGGCAAACTTGAAACACGTGGGATTTTACAACTTTAGCGGCAAGAGGGGACAGGAGGAATTCATGGTCATCACTCACCACGTTAGGTCATCAGATGCTCCCCAAAAAATATGTCTCTGCAAAAACAACTCACTGCTAGCTACGTTTTTTTCCTTGTTGGACTGGCGTTTACAATGTATCTAATTTCAGTTTGTGCAGTTGTTGATTTAGCTTTCTCTAACTTTGTAGCAAGTACGGTTTGCGTGTGTAGGCACATATTGCGTCATGATTGCAAGGTGTCCTGATATCTTTTCCAACTGTCCCGATATCTTTTCCAACTGTCCCGTTATCTGGTTTTAATGTTCGTTCTAGAATGCCCTTCTAGCCAATCAGAAACGAGTATTCAACAATGCTGTGGTATAATGGCATATATTATATGACCACTCAGTTAATTCATATGAAGAAAAGCCATGCACAACAGCTAAAACCGCTATGAATATAATCACCTCACTCTGTCCTCTTTGCTATTGACGTGTGTGTAGTGACTGACCACAGTGAGTGAAGAGACGTGGTGATAATAATACGCACAGTCTGCATCCCAAGTAGTGTCGCACGGTATACCGGTTACCACGGTAATATCATTGTATGGCATGATACTTATTATACCAACATTTTAGAATACCATAGTACCGTTTCATATGATACTACCGATTTTCAGCTCTACCGATCTAAAGAACCTGCTGGCGCCTGTTATAAAGAATTTATAAAGTCAGTTTTGTTTATAAATTATGTTGAATTTAAGCAATATTCACTAGTCTTATGTATGCATAGGTCCAATAATATCCACTTCACTTTCATGCACATATCACATGTGGCAGCTGTAATCAGCCAACCGCATCCCCTACCAGCCCTCACTCACCTGCTTCTCTCCATACGCTCTTCATGCGCGTCTATTCCTCTGTCAGTTTCTTTTAAATATAATTTAGCAGTGATGGCGAGCGGGGATGCAGACCCAGGCTCTGACGAGTCTTCTTTTGTTAGATTTGTACATTTGTAACATTGGAGCAGCGCGCAAAGCGAGCAATGTTGATACGTAGTCCCCTGTAGCTCAGTTGGTAGAGCATGGCACTTGCAATGCCAGGGTTGTAGGTTCGTTTCCCACGGGGGGCCAGTATGAAAATGTATGCACTCACTAACTGTAAGTCGCTCTGGATAAGAGCGTCTGTTAAATGACTAAAATTTAAATGTAAAATTATACATTGTATAATTTAATTGCCTGTTATAACCAAGAGCACAGACCAGTCTGAGTACACTTTGCAAGTTCACTGTCATACAGCCGATGAGTGTCAGAGAGGGACAGGCATGCTTGCATCTTCACAGCAAAGAAAACATATTGTCTAGTCTAAACGGTTATAAAACGATGATCCATATTACCAGAGGTCTCTGGTCTAAACGGTTATAAAACTATGATCCATATTACCAGAGGTCTTGTCTCTAGTCTAAACGGTTATAAAACTATGATCCATATTACCAGAGGTCTTGTCTCTAGTCTAAACGGTTATAAAACTATGATCCATATTATCAGAGGTCTTGTCTCTAGTCTAAACGGTTATAAAACTATGATCCATATTACCAGAGAAGCCTTGTTTTCATTCTAGGTTTTCATTCTAGGTGAAAAATCTGTCGATGTGCCCTTGAGCAAGGCACTTAACCCTAATTGCTCCTGTAAGTCGCTCTGGATAAGAGCGTCTGCTAAATGACTAATTATTTATTTTATTTATTCTATTGGGATTCACGCATAAAAAAAAATAAAAAAAAATCACAAACGATGTCGCGGGCTGGTTTAAGATAATCCTGGGTCGCTAATTATTGGTTTGATAACAAACAACGTTGTTCAGTCATGTTACCTAGCTAGCTAACATCCTGGTAACATGACAGTAGGTTTAGGCTCATTTGATTGGCCCAGGAAGAAAGGAAAAGGGTCTGGTACTCATGAGATGTGCTTCAAAGGTAGGATTCATGTAGGCCTAAACTATATAAAAAATATCTCTCTTTCTGGTGCGCCTTAAATTCTGTTTGGTGCCTAACGTTTTAAAAGTTGGGCGCAGTGTGTGTATGTGTGTTTGTGGGAGAGAGAGAGAGAGTGTGTGTGTTTATGAGAGAGAGGGAGACAGAGAGTGTGTGTGTGTGTTTATGAGAGAGAGAGAGAGAGAGAGAGAGAGAGAGAGAGATAGTGTGTGTGAGGAAGGGAGGGAGAGTGTGTGTGTCTGTGTGTCTGTGTTAACTGAAGATTAAAGGTGGTTTCAGGCAGTGTTTTCCCCTTACTGACACAATGACATGCAGATTATTATGCATTTATATTCCTTCCTGAGCAAATGAGCATTCTATTCAGTATTCTATTATACACTGAACAGTGTGAAGTTAAAATCAATGTGTTGTATTGAGTAGAAGTGTGAATTTCAGTGACGTGTTTTTGGAGAATGTTTAGAAAACGTGAACAAGTGTCCGGGGGACGGGGCGAACAGGATGCTAGGCCACAGATTTTTTTCCCACCGTGGTGGTACCGCGAAACCACTTTTTCCCACCATGGTTTTTCCCACTTGGTACCGCGAAACCACTTGGTGTCGCGATACTTGGCCTGGTATCGTATTGTTTGTAAAAATGTTGGTATTGTGGCAACACTAGGCCCAAGTAACATAAAATTCCCTATATAGTGCACTACTTTTGACCAGGGCCGATAGGGGATAGGGTACTATTTGGGACTCAGCCATAGACAATATAAACATGAGTCATAGTGGCCTACTAGCCACTGCTGAATGGTGAATGCAGCATCACCACTAGTTGTTTTATCCTCAAATCAACACAGCATCAAGGACCCAGACAAAACAGAGCACCAGGGAGAGGGCAGATGCTTTCATTGAACAGAGACACCACAGTGATTCATACCGTGTCACTGGTACAGTAGTGTGTGTGTGTGTACGTGACGAAGGTGTCTGTTGTTGTCCCTTCTCTCACTCCTGTTCAGTATGGGGGGAGGCCTTTATTTGTTGATTTAAATAGAATAAATGAATCTGTATCACTCAACATTCCTGCGTATTGTAAGCAAACAAGCAAACAGTGGAGGTCTAGGTGTGCAAGGAACAGGTGGTATTGTAGTAAATGATTAAGTACATAGCTACTGGTGTAATGAATACAAGCCTGTATTTACTAGTTGCTACAATGAAGAAAACCTCTAGTGTACCCGATCTGCTGTTGTTTATCTTTTCTCTAGTTTTCTTTCTATGTCAAAGTGGGCCCTGCAGTAGTGAACCTTTGACTCTGCTTAGTAATGGTGCTTTCTTTCTTTCTGCCCAGTTGCACGTTCATTTAGCTTTGTGTTCTTCAACAGCCTGTGACTCTCTGTAGTAGCTTGGTGTTGTGTTCAGCAGGCTGAGAGAAGTGGAGCAGTTGCTGCTGTCAGCCGGTGTCTCAGTCAGATGTATTGATGGGTGAACCGGTCTTTATCTGTCTTTAGGTGCTTCAGTTAACTTGTACTGCCTGAGCACACACACACACACACACAGGGGCGTGCACACACACACATGGACGCATGCACACACACACACTCCCTCCACAAAACTTTAAGCCCCTTAGTAAGTCAACCTTAAACTTTCTAAGGCCAGGATGACTTTGTAGATGTAATTACTGTGTGGAGACAGTTGACTAGGTCATACAAGACAAACACACACACACTCTAGGTCATACAAGACAAACACACACACACATACACACATACACACACACACTCTAGGTCATACAAGACAAACACACACACACACACTCTAGGTCATACAAGACAAACACACACACACATACACACATACACACACACTCTAGGTCATACAAGACAAACACACACACACACACACACACACACACACACACACTCTAGGTCATACAAGACAAACATACACACACACACACACACACACACACTCTAGGTCATACAAGACAAACACACATACACACATACACAAACACACTCTAGGTCATACAAGACAAACACACACACACACACACACACACACACACACACACTAGGTCATGCAAGATTTCTGGCTTTACATTTCTTCCCACTTCGTTCATTAGCATATCCATTCAAATAAGGCAAGACCGCAGACTTTTTTTGGACTTTTAAATTAATGATATATATCCATTGATTCTTGACTAACTTATAAATGCCTAATCAGTTTAGTTCAACTGTCGTACCCCATCAGAAACCAAAATAGAAACTTGTTTTACTCCTTTGTTTGTAAACAATGTAATTCTAAACAAACATTGTATAACCTCAAAACTAAAGTTTTGATATCATGGGTGATCAGTCCTTGCATCCATAGCTTTGTCTATGAATTTGACAGTGGTTCCATTGCTTCAGCCCCATCCCTCAGTTGTTTACCAAAACAGTGGCGTGGTGTGCGCTTTGTTATTGTTTGAACTGCAGATTGCCCCTTTAAAGGACATGCACTATTAGTCATTCTGTTTTTTAATCAACCCTCTAGCCTCTTCCAGGCTTTTTTCTAGCCAAGTGATCAACAATATTATGGAGCTGAGAGACTATCAACTTTAACCACATCCAGTTTGGAAATCTCTCTTCCTCCCCCTCATCTGACTTGTATAAAGGGACATCGGAAATACCACACAGATGCTGGTAGATGTGATTTGAATAATTATAAATCATGTAAACTTTCCTTGCAGAGTGATCCATTGTGAGGTGATCCATAGTGATCTGTTCAGGGTTAAGAAGGGTTGTAGTGGTCAACCTCTGACTCGATAGGTCAATCTGTGGTTCTCACTCAGGTCCTACCCCATGGCAGGGAACCAATGATAAGGGTCAGTGAAAAGGTCTCTCCCTCCATTTGTTTCTATGTAATGAGAAAGTAATGGTTGAATGTGTCTGTTTAATAATTGGAACATGTATCAATGTGATGTTGACTGATTCATTGCAGTTGGACTAGGTATTGGTGTCCTCTGGCTACACTATGTAGCAGATGAACAGGTATTGGTTAGGTTGAATTTGAATGCCTTTCCATTAGACCCAATTCTGACAAGTTAGTATGACCATGCCTTCAAAAGTTTTTTTTTTTCCACACTTACAGAGAGGCCTGAAAGCAGTGTTCTTGCTCTAAATAGACTGCCAGTTGTCGACCGCGTGTAGATACACTAGCCTTTGTAGCTGCCTTTAGTCATACTGGCACACCCAGTAAAACAGAGTCCTGACCTTCACTACAGGTGAGAAGAGTGAGGAGGTGTGAGGCAGGGTGAGCAGCTGACATTTTACAATATTAGTCATTTAGCAGACGCTCTTATCCAGAGCGACTTACGTTAGTGAAGCTTCAACTCTCTGTGTGTCATTACCATCCTTCCGGTCTGTTTAAAGTCTGTGATGGGAAGCTGAACTTGTTGTTGTACCACCCGTCATGTTACATGGCCATCTTATTACCAGTTTTTCTCCTTGAACAGGAAACATGTTACGTGAGGTGTTGGTTTATGGAGGATTTAACTGAATTAGAGGCTCGCGCGCGCGCACACACACACACACACACACACACACACACACACACACACACACACACACACACACACACACACACACACACACACACACACACACACACACACACACACACACACACACACACACACACACACACACACACACACACACACACACACACACACTGATAATGAAATGCTGTGATTTCTTCTTCTAGTTTGTTGAATAGTATCTGGGTCATATCCATGGTTATACAGATGAATACAACAATACATATTTTAGATCTTCCTTTAGGTTCACCATGGAAACATTTGGTTATCATTGTTGTAACAATCACATGTAGGGTCTAATTGTTCATTTTGAATGACCTGGAATGGTGACCAGAGTCTTTTAGTGTTTCCTTAAACACTGAGTTAATTGGATAATTTGTAAGACATAATACTGTTCAGCAAATATTTGAGGAGTTTTGAGGATTTTAGTCAGTTCTCAAAGAGAGAGACCATTTTCTGCCGAATCAGGATTTAAAACAGATTAAAGACTAGAAAGGATGAGAGATAGAGAGGAGGGGGGAAAGAGGGAGGGAGGGAGGGAGAGAAAGAGGGAGGAGGAGGAGAGAGAACGGATGAGTCAAAGCTTTTATAGAGCCCCTCCCATCATTCTCAGAAGTGGGACAGCCCCCCCCTCTAGAGAATCAAATTCAACTAAACTAGTTTCTATCTGTTCTAAATGACTTCAGAGCTCAACACATTCATTAAGCCTGCATGCCCTCCAGTCCTGACTGTCACAAATACACTTATCTTCCATAGTACATGTATTTATTAAATAGGTTACTAAATGGTTATCTTTGTTGTCTCTCTTTGTGCCTGTCTTTTATGCTCTGAATAATGTCACTGGTCTGGACCAATTGGGAGAGGCTAGGTTATACTCTTAGAAAACATGGGTGCTGCCTAGAACCATAAGGGGTTCTCCAGCTGTCCCTTTAGAATAACCTTTCTGGTTCAAGGTAGAACCCTATTAGGTTCCAGGTAGAACAATTTTCGGCTACTGTAGAGTCTCACCCAACATATTACCCTCAATGAATGAACCCTTTAAAACCCCCTAGAGTCGATGTCCACGCTCCCGTGGAAATCTAATTAGCATATTTAAAAAATCCCCATAAAAATCTGTCAGTTTAAGCTAGAGATATCTGTTTTTTTTATTGCATCAATCTACCGCATCCGCCGATGTCGCACTTTCACCTCTGCGGTGAAAGGTGACAGAGCTAGAGCAGTGTTTGTCAGACCATGAGATAGATCCTTTTGAAGGACCAAACAGGGTTTTGTATTCTGGTCAGCCATACCGCACGGCAAGCGGTACCGGAGTACCATGCTTCTAAACAGCTTCTTGTTACCAGAACCCCCTGTATATAGCCTCACTATTGTTATTTTTACTGCTGCTCTTTAATTATTTGTTACTTTTATTTAATATTATTTAATATTGTATTTATATTTAATTTTTTGGTATTCTTTCTTAAAACTGCATTGTTGGTTAAGATAAAATTTGATATTATAGTGTTAAATTCCATAGGTGTTATTATTGTGTTAATTGACAAATTGAATCAAGTGAGTCTGGAACAGCTGACTGATTTAGTCAACCATGCGCAATTGACACAAGGCCATACGAGTCTTTCACAAGACACCTTCACTGGCCATACTCATTTATAATATGTAACAGCATAACACAACACATTAGATAAACTGGAATGACACTCTCACTCACGGTTGCACAAAAAGGAGCTGTGTGCCTACCACACCCTAAAATATTCTAATGTGCTGCCTCCCCTAAATTTGAATTATCACTAAAAGTGCAAAGAACCCTTTTGTGAACTGTGAAGAACCATTGAAGAGCTCAAAGGGTTATTTGAGTCATTATGGTTACACATAGAACCATCACCCTTCCCAAAGAACCCTTGAGGAACCCTCATTTTTTTGTATGTAGCCATCACCTGAACACAGACCGGCACCTTGAGCTGAACCTAACCATTTCTTATTAAGCCTTTTAATCTAACTTGTTGTTGAGGCTACCAACCCAATAAACCAATTCACCTGGAACGCTGAGCATTTAAACTACTGATCAATGAGGGGATTTTCTCTGTGCCTGCCTGCTGCAGATGGAGGTCGAGTTAGAGTTCACACTGCAACCATAGCAACAGGACATGACTGGGGTTATCTGTTAGAAACGACGACAGCAGAGTATCTCTCGTGGACTCCATTGTCTCATTTCCTAATTTCCTCATTCCTTCTCAACCAGCTGTAGAAAGAAAGGATTTAAGAAGAGGGTTGGAAGGAAGTTGATGATCAGGATGCTAGGTTTGATGCTGGGTTTGAATGAATTTTGTAGTAGTAGTAGATCTCTCTCTTTATTCCTGCTGGTTCTTTGTGATACAGTGTTAGGAGTGTGTTTCCCTAGCGTGTCTCTGACTCTCTCTCTCTCCCGTCACAATGGCTGCATGCGCCAGGGATACCCACCTGGCAGATTGGGGGGGAGACGGGGGGAGACGGGGAGAAACAGAGGGAGACGGGGGAGATAGAGGGAAACGGGGGGATACAGAGGGAGACAGAGGGAGATGGGGGGGTACAGAGGGAGACGGGGGGATACAGAGGGAGACAGAGGGAGACGGGGGGGAGAGACAGGGGGAGACGGGGATGACTCCTGACAGATATGGATGGCTTCAGAGGGAGAAGAGATCATTCTAGCAGCACAGTGGAGAGAGAGACATACAGAGGCAGAGAGAAGAGATAGAGAGAGAGAGACACACAGAAATAGAGGGAGGGAGTAGAGAGAGAGGGAGAGAGAGAGAGACCGGGAGAGAAAGAGAGAGAGGAGAGAGAGCGAGAGAGACAGGGAGGGAGGGAGGGAGGGAGGGAGGGAGGGAAGCTGCATGCCTTGCAGAACTGTTGCGCCTCATCAGTCACTGCCTGTTGGTTGATTAGCATTGCAGATTATATATAGATTGACTATATAAGACAAGGAGTGTAGCTGAGCTCTCTCCTGAGCTCTCTCTCAAGGCTAATGCTGTCACTGTTCTCAAACAGCCCTATAGTATTTGGTTCTTGGCACTGGGCAGACACTGTCTGTTGATACATTTGCAATGCAGATTGTCTAGATAGATTATACTGTATTAGAGGAGGTGGTTGAGCTCTCTCCCAGGCTGTAGTTCTCCCCTGAGCTCTCCAGCCTAATGCTGTCACTGTCTCAACCAGTCCTATAGTCTCTGGCTCCTGGCCCAGAATGACCTTCTGGCTGTGTACCAAATGACACTATTCCCTACGTACTGCACTACTTTTGACCAGAACCCTATTGGCCCAGGTCAAAAGTAGTCCACTATATAGGGAATAGGGTGTCATTTGGGACGCTGTCTCTTCCTCCGCTGTCTCATTAATACAGGGGTGTCAGTCAGTTCGGTTCACCTGCCAAGCAGACAAAAAAATTATAGGGAACATCAACTGAAGCAAATCAGAACTAGCACTTTAATGACAGATTGCTCTCCGCCATCGCCAGTTCCCCCCACAAGACTGACTGACTAACCAATCACAAAGCTCTAGAGCAGTGTGCCTTGTGTTTCCACAGTAACTGGCCAACGCAGGACCTCACAAGAAAATGTCCACTTACGAAAATATCTTGGAGGGTTTGGGTGTTTGTGTACGTGAACAGTTGAAGTACACAGTCTTCTTGTATAAATTGTTCGTAAATTGTTTACAAGAAAGTTGCTTTGTTTACGGAATGATGTTTAGTCACCCTGTGTATTTGAGACAAATAGGCTGTAGTCTAAAGTGTCGGTTAATTAATCACAGAGGGGCCTCAACTTGGCTTTGGAAGTCAGCAAGATAGAGTGGCCAAATCTCTGGACTAGGGCGATATATCATGAATACCGGTATACCAGTATGGATCCACATACCATTATGGATTTTTATAATACCAGCTATAACAATATTTTGATACAGTGCTAAATTAAATGAAAAGTTTGACAAATTGGATTACTTCTCTGTCAGTTTTGTCCTATTTTGGTTGAGTATAAAACCACCAGCATGGATAAAGCCCATTCAAATCAAAGCAAATCAAATGTTATTTGTCACATGCGCCGAATACAACAGGTGTAGACCTTACAGTGAAAGCTTACTTACAAGCCCTTAACCAACAATGCAGTTTTAAGAAAAATAGGTGTTAAGTAAAAAATGGATAAATAACAAATAATTATAGAGCAGCAGTAAAATAACAGTAGTGAGGTTATATACAGGGGGTACCGGTACAGAGTCAATGTGCGGTGGCACCGGTTAGTCGAGGTAATTGAGGTAATATGTACATGTAGGTAAAGGTAAAGTGACTATGCATAGATTAAAAACAGAGAGTAGCAGCAGCGTAAAAAGAGGGGGTGGGGGTGGGGGGGGGTTCAATGCAAATAGTCCGGGTAGCCATTTGATTAGCTGTTCAGGAGTCTTGGGGGTAGAAGCTGTTAAGAAGCATTTTGGATGTAGACTTGGCGCTCCGGTACCACTTAGAATTCCTTTGTTGCCATCCAAGGGTCATGCAATACTCATAAAACATATTTAGAACTTTCATTGTTCAAAAACATAAAATACCGTCAAATACGACCATACCGTTAAAAATGAGAAAAATATCATCCAGCCATACTCTGGACCAGAGCAGGCTAGACCATGGTTTGCCTCAGAACTGGTGCTGGCACTTCTAAGGCCTTTTCTAAGCTGCACTGAGTTTACTTGGTTACACATCCACCATACTTACTGGAACATTGCTGAAAAGGACAATGTGAAAAGGAAATACGCAAGCCAGCACAGTTAGGTTTTGGGTTGGCAGGATAGTTTGAAAATGGTACCAGTATGTTAGACCAGGCCTGGTTACCTCAGAGCTGTGTTGGCACGTACAGTGTGACAGACCAGGCCTGGTTGCCTATTGTGTGTGTAATTGTGTGTGTGTGTGTGTGTGTGTGTGCGTGCGCACAGTCGGTGCTGGCATGTCCAATGTGATTGGTGTTTACAGAGGCTGTGCCAGGTCCCTGTATAGCTAGCTCTCTGTGTGTGTGTGTGTGTGTGTGTGTGATTGTGGCTTAAACACCAACAGCAGCAGTGCCAGTATACTGCTAATACACTACACTGTGTGCAGCCTAGCATGTGCTTGGCTGTGTTTCATGTCTTTTTTACTTCATATCATAAGAGTTACAAGGGGGCCAAAATATGCAATTTAATGAAAACTTGGTTAATGAACTCCTAATATCTTCCTTCATGACATCAGCACTTTATTCTCGATTCAGATGATCCTGCTCTTCTTCACAGATTAAAAAGAATGAAAGCATCCCGACCTGCTTAAGAGGGTGTAGGAGAATCATCAGATTAACACCCAGACAGATAGCGTGTGTGTGTGTGTGCACATGTTCGTGTGACCGCGTGGGTGTGCCAGATAGACAGACGGACGGACGGACGGACGGACGGACGGACGGACAGACGGACAGAGAGAGAGAGAGAGAGAGAGAGAGAGAGAGAGAGAGAGAGAGAGAGAGAGAGAGAGAGAGAGAGAGAGAGAGAGAGAGAGAGAGAGAGAGAGAGAGAGAGAGAGAGAGAGAGAGAGAGAGAGAGAGAGAGAGAGAGAGAGAGAGAGAGAGAGAGAGAGAGAGAGAGAGAGAGAGAGAGAGAGAGAGAGAGAGAGGGAGGGAGAGAGAGAGAGAGAGAGAGAGAGACAGAGACAGAGACAGAGACAGACAGTTTTTTATTTCAGTGCTGAATCCGGGAGTTCAGGAACATACTGTTGATAGTAGTGCTCATTGCTGAGTATGGCTGGGAAAGAAGGAGGATTGTATATGGTTCCCTACCATAAGGCTTTAAAGGTCAATCATCCACTGTAGACTTTACTAAGAGCAGATTGCTCTGGGGAGCATAGGAGCCATGAAAGCTGGCAGTGCTCAGGGGGACTTTGGATGAAAAATTAGCTCTTTAGCTAACTTCGGCACTTTAACACTGACATGTAGACTTAGTACTGTCTCTCAAATACATTCCATAAATTAATGACTGTCATGGTGATATGATGTTGTACAGTTGAAGTCGGAAGTTTACATACACCTTAGCCAAATACATTTAAACTAAGTTTTTCACAATTCCTGACATTTAATCCTAGCAGAAATTCCCTGTCTTAGGTCAGTTAGGATCACCACTTTATTTTAAGAATGTGAAATGTCAGAATAATAGTAGAGAGAATGATTTATTTCAGCTTTTATTTCTTTCATCACATTCCCAGTGGGTCAGAAGTTTACATACACTCAATTAGTATTTGGTAGCATTGCCTTTAAATTGTTTAACTTGGGTCAAACGTTTCGGGTAGCCTTCCACAAGCTTCCCACAATAAGTTGGGTGAATTTTGGCCCATTCCTCCTGACAGAGCTGGTGTAACTGATTCAGGTTTATAGGCCTCCTTGCTCGCACACACTTTTTCAGTTCTGCCCACAAATGTTCTATAGGATTGAGGTCAGGGCTTTGTGATGGCCACTCCAATACCTTGACTTTGTTGTCCTTAAGCCATTTTGCCACAACTTTGGAAGTTTGCTTGGGGTCATTGTCCATTTGGAAGACCCATTTGCGACCAAGCTTTAACTTCCTGACTGATGTCTTGAGATGTTGCTTCAATATATCCACATAATTTTCCTTCCTCATGATGCCATCTATTTTGTGAAGTGCACCAGTCCCTCCTGCAGCAAAGCACCCCCACAGCATGATGTTGCCACCCCCGTGCTTCACGGTTGGGATGGTGTTCTTCGGCTTGCAAGCCATCCCCTTTTTCCTCCAAACATAACGATGGTCATTATGGCCAAACAGTTCTATTTTTGTTATTTCAGACCAGAGGACATTTCTCCAAAAAGTACGATCTTTGTCCCCATGTGCAGTTGCAAACCGTAGTCTGGCTTTCTTATGGCGGTTTTGGAGCAGTGGCTTCTTCCTTGCTGAGCGGCCTTTCAGGTTATGTCGATATAGGACTCGTTTTACTGTGGATATAGATACTTTTGTACCTGTTTCCTCCAGCATCTTCACAAGGTCCTTTGCTGTTGTTCTGGGATTGATTTGCACTTTTCACACCAAAGTACGTTCATCTCTAGGAGACAGAACACGTCTCCTTCCTGAGCGGTATGACGGCTGTGTGGTCCCATGGTGTTTATGCTTGCGTACTATTGATTGTACAGATAAATGTGGTACCTTCAGGCATTTGGGAATTGCTCCCAAGGATGAACCAGACTTGTGGAGGTCTACAATTTTTTTTCTGAGGTCTTGGCTGATTTCTTTGGATTTTCCCATGATTTCAAGCAAAGAGGCACTGAGTTTGAAGGTAGGCCCTGAAATACATCCACAGGTACACCTCCAATTGACTCAAATGATGTCAATTAGGCTATCAGAAGATTCTAAAGCCATGACATCATTTTCTGAAAATGTTCAAGCTGTTTAAAGACAGTCAATTTAGTGTATGTAAACTTCTGACCCACTGGAATTGTGATACAGTGAATTGTAAGTGAAATAATCTGTCTGTAAACAATTGTTGGAAAAATTACTTGTGTCATGCACAAAGTAGATGTCCTAACCGACTTGCCAAAACTATAGTTTGTTAACAAGAAATTTGTGCAGTGGTTGAAAATCAAGTTTTAATGACTCCAACCTAAGTGTATGTAAACTTCCGACTTCAACTGTATGTGTGTTGCCACCCAATTAACATCACAGTATGGAGGACTGAATGTATTTTCCGACCTGTAGACTTTGTAGGTCAAGTGCTCAATCATCTACAGTTGGCTTTTAGATAGTAGGCTTTATTGACTGTAGATTGCTCTGGGAGAAAAAGATGACCAACTCAGATAATTAGCATAATACAGTGCTTAATTTGTGGGTTCAGGAGCATTCTAGTACCCATGGCTTTCATGGCAGATAAGTCTGTTTTCGCATCCACAAAGGCACCCTGTCTCATATTTAGTGCACTACTTTTGACCCTTACGGAAAAACACTTCACATGTGATGATATTTCACAGGTGATGCCCTCCAAGTTAGTCGTTAAGATGTCTCCAGAATGCCGCACAGTGTTTTCAACGTACATATTTCACACCCTTTGACTGTGTATGTTTATTTATACAGTAATTATGTCCTTACTTGGGATTTGAACTCACAACCTCTTGGTTCAAGGCATTCCGATCTTCCTGAAACGCCGCCATGTCTGAGTCAAGAACTGATTTCACCTGTATTCCTACACTTTGGGCTTCAAAGTAAATCTCAGCTTTGTTAAAAATACACAAAACAAAAACGATTATATTTATCATAGTGATTCTGTAGTAACATTAAAACAGAATAATATGACCCACTAATATCAGACACCCTTACAGAAAAACCACATGATTTGAAAATGTGAATAAATGTGTTTTTTGAAAGACTTCACATGATCACGTTTTCACATGTGTAGTGTCATGTTATCACATGTTGCTTTACATGTTATCACATGTTATCACACTAACTTCACATCAGATCATATCTGATCACATGAAAACATGTAGTATTTCCATAAATGTGTCTTTAGATTTTTAGATGAGATCTTCTCCTGTGAATTTTGTGTAAACAAAGAACATAGCACTTCTTAATTCCAGAGGGAGACTAATAATAATATGACTAAAATTAATGCATCAGAAAATATCACAAAATACTTGCCAAAATGTATCTTCGCCTAGTTCTTGGAAACATATTGGACATCTCTCTCTCTCTCTGTATGTCTCTCTCTCTCTCTGTCTCTCTGTATGTCTCTCTCTCTCTCTGTCTTTCTCTCTCTCGCTGTCTCTCTCTCTCTCTATCTCTCTCTCTCTCTCTCTCTCTCTCTCTCTCTCTATTGCTCTCTCTCTCTCACCTTTGTCTATTTCTTGTAAAACATTTGGGTCACATTTGGGTTGATTTCAAACCAAGTGCATTAGGTCAAGCTGTCCTGTGAATGGCCAGATGATATGTGAGCTGTATGCTGTGGGTCACTCATTATTCTGTACTATGGGAATTATAGGGCCAGGGAGAGATGGGATAGGTGCTGCTGACCATGGGACCAGGGCCCAGGGAGAGATGGGTTAGGTGCTGCTGACCATGGGACCAGGGCCCAGGGAGAGATGGGTTAGGTGCTGCTGACCATGGGACCAGGGCCCAGGGAGAGATGGGTTAGGTGCTGCTGACCATGGGACCAGGGCCCAGGGAGAGATGGGTTAGGTGCTGCTGACCATGGGACCAGGGCCCAGGGAGAGATGGGTTAGGTGCTGCTGACCATGGGACCAGGGCCCAGGGAGAGATGGGTTAGGTGCTGCTGACCATGGGACCAGGGCCCAGGGAGAGATGGGTTAGGTGCTGCTGACCATGGGACCAGGGCCCAGGGAGAGATGGGTTAGGTGCTGCTGACCATGGGACCAGGGCCCAGGGAGAGATGGGTTAGGTGCTGCTGACCATGGGACCAGGGCCCAGGGAGAGATGGGTTAGGTGCTGCTGACCATGGGACCAGGGCCCAGGGAGAGATGGGTTAGGTGCTGCTGACCATGGGACCAGGGCCCAGGGAGAGATGGAACAGGGATGGGACCCTTCAGTGACATGGCTAAATGAGCGGGTGACCAGGCGTTTCCAGCGTTATTATCCTCCTCCTCAGCTGCCACTCACAGTGTCAGCTCTTGACAGGAGATCGCATTACTTTCACAGATCAGATAGACCAACCTGACACCTCACGCTGTTGCTGGGGAAAAAACAACCTGTTACTATCACGGCTGACAAGGCAGCTTTTAAAATAATCACCTAATTGTTGAGGAGAGAGGAGGCGAGACGATGAAAACCGCTTGATCAATCTCATATCTGTAGTTTGTACTATTATACTGTACGTTGTCGGGGGTTGAAACAGGTTAAATATTTACTAGAGTCACATTGAGAATGTTGGCTTGAGCGAACAAATGCGACGCTAGGACTTCTTTCAAGGAAATGTAATGCATGAAAGAGAAGGAATATAATTGAAACATGGGGACGTTTTTTTCTTTTTATCTACGTATGTGAAAGGAAAAAGGACTGGCTAGTGAAAGTGAAAATGCCCTGTAAGTATATTAAAGCTAGTCTTCCCCAGAGGGAGACTAATCTACTTAATTAAAAGGACCAGCAGGAATGGACTGGAATCAAGATGTATAATTATAATACAGCCATTGTCAGGGACCTGGGGTAGTGGTGGCAGGGACCTGGGGTAGTGGTGGCAGGGACCTGAGGTAGTGGTGGCAGGGACCTGGGGTAGTTTTAGGACTGTGTTAGGACCGCTTTAGGACTGTGTTAGGACCGCTTTAGGACTGTGTTAGGACTGCTTTAGGACCGTGTTAGGACCGCTTTAGGACCGCTTTAGGACCGTGTTAGGACCACTTTAGGACTGTGTTAGGACTGTGTTAGGACCGCTTTAGGACTGTGTTAGGACCGCTTTAGGACCATGTTAGGACCGTGTTAGGACCGCTTTAGGACCGTGTTAGGACCGCTTTAGGACTGTGTTAGGACCGTATTAGGACTGTGTTAGGACCGTATTAGGACTGTGTTAGGACCGTATTAGGACTGCTTTAGGACTGTGTTAGGACCGTATTAGGACTGTGTTAGGACCGTATTAGGACTGTGTTAGGACCGTATTAGGACTGTGTTAGGACCGTATTAGGACTGTGTTAGGACCGTATTAGGACCATATTAAGGCTGTGTTAGGACTGTAGTTGTATGTGTATTTATTAAGGATCCCCATTAGTTCCTGCCAAGGCAGCAGCTACTCTTCCTGGGGTCCAGCAACATTAAGGCAGTTATATACTGCCCATTATTATACAATTTCTAAACATTAAAATACATTTGACAACAGATTTCACAATACATTAAGTGTGTGCCCTCCGGCCACTACTCTACTACAACACACAATCCAGGTGTGTGTGTAGTGTGTATGTTATGTGTGTTTGTACGTGTGTGTGTGTCTCGTCACAGTCCCCGCTGTTCCATAAGGTGTATTTTAATCTGTGAATTACTTGATGTTGAATAGAGTTCCATGTAGCCATGGCTCTATGTAGCACTATGTATTAAGGCTGTGTTAGGACCGTCTTAGGGCCGTGTTAGGACCGTATTAGGGCTGTGTTAGGGCCGTGTTAGGACCGTGTTAGGACCGTGTTAGGACCGTATTAAGGTTGTGTTAGGACAGTCTTAGGGCCGTGTTAGGACCGTATTAAGGATGTGTTAGGGCCGTGTTAGGACCGTGTTAGGACCGTATTAAGGCTGTGTTAGGACCGTCTTAGGGCCGTGTTAGGACCGTATTAAGGATGTGTTAGGGCCGTGTTAGGACCGTGTTAGGACCGTGTTAGGACTGTATTAAGGCTGTGTTAGGACCGTGTTAGGACCATCTTAGGGCCGTGTTAGGACCGTATTAATGCTGTGTTAGGGCCGTGTTAGGACCGTATTAATGCTGTGTTAGGGCCATGTTAGGACCATATTAAGGCTGTTAGGGCCGTGTTAGGACCGTGTTAGGACCGTATTAAGGCTGTGTTAGGACCGTGTTAGGGCCGTGTTAGGACCGTATTAAGGCTGTGTTAGGACCATGTTAGGACCGTGTTAGGACCATATTAAGGCTGTGTTAGGACAGTGTTAGGACCGTATTAAGGCTGTGTTAGGGCCGTGTTAGGGCCGTATTAAGGCTGTGTTAGGGCCGTGTTAGGACCGTGTTAGGACCGTATTAAGGCTGTGTTAGGACCATGTTAGGACCGTGTTAGGACCGTATTAAGGCTGTGTTAGGACCGTGTTAGGACTGTATTAAGGCTGTGTTAGGGCCGTGTTAGGACCGTGTTAGGACCTTGACGATGGGGAGGAAAGAGTCAAAACAGGCACAAAATGCATGTTTTTCTGTGAAGAGTTAAGAGAGGAAGGCCATATAGATACAGGCATTTTAGATATAGATTGGAGATTGGAATACAGCTGGTCTTTTTTAGTCATAGAGTCAGAAGAGGGAAACCACAAAACTATAGGTATTTTACAGAGAACATAACAAGCTAAGGCATGTTGTTGTGTTGCTGCCCACAGAGCCGTAGTGTGTCCGTGATAAACATGTTTACTTATTTAGCTGTGTTTTTCCAAGAAATGCTCACACACTGAGGCACTTGACACTCTCTTCCCTTTACACACAAATATCTAGTGATGTTACGTTTGATACCGGAGCTCCGAGGCATGCGCAAAATTGCTAAGCTGCTAACTTCGAAGCAGTGTGCCGATGCGTGTATCACTTTATCAGAAGTACGTCATCAATGACATCTGAAGCTTTGTTTGATCACATGCTTTTTCAAACCGTATGTTGCACCGTGGTTCCGGTGTTTTCTTCGATTCCAAGCTGCATCAAAACACCAACCTCTACTGGACACCGTACTAACAAATATAGTTAGGATTTTGTACAATAAGTTTCACCTGACTGGTAGCATAGCAGGTAGAGTAGGGAACTATGGAACATTCAGGGACGTGAGGGTATGAGGTCGAATCCCGTTGAAAGCACACTATTTAGAATTGTAAAAAATGTGAAACCACACTTTTTGTTCAAATAGTTTGTTTTATTTAGTATAGTATAAGCTTCTGTCTTAAGCATCCTAAATAATGCCATAGATTATGTTTAAAAACAATAGTGAATTTAGGGAAGCATGATGTAAGATGAGAACTTGGGTGGTATTCCAACTGATTATAGGCTGGTTACTAAAGCCACGGAGTTCTGATGAAAACAGTCAACATAAAAAAAAACATCTATCTAATAATCACACGTTGCTATTTATTGCTGACCAGCAGATGTCACTAATGTGCATTTTTAAAAACCTTTTTTGTAATTTAGCAGACGCTCTTATCCAGAGCGACTTACAGGAGCAATTAGGGTTAAATACCTTTCTCAAGGGCACATCGACAGATTTTTCACCAAGTTGGCTCAGAGAATCAAACCAGCAACCTTTCGATTACTGGCCCAACATTCTTAACCACTAGGCTACCTGCCGCCCTGTGAACAGATAATGAAGCTTAGAGTAATGAACCGTTTTTCAACACAGTTTAATGAAAGCGCCGAAGCCTTCAGGAAGCCTCGGTTTCCCATCACTACAAAAATAAAAAATAGTAACAATCCCAATGTTGGGATTTGCTTAGGCTCTTAAGAAACCAATAACCCAGCATCAACAACTTCACCTTGCTCTTTTTTAAGAAAACAACCCAACTAAATGACCCACTGCCAGCAGTTGGGTCATCCAAACAACCCAGCATTTTTTTGTGTGCCAACCGAAAAATATCTGCCAGGATGATGGTTTTGTAATGATGACATATGCATTCTCCTATACCCATGGTTATCCCAATCATGAGCTCATCCATCCTGAACTGACAGGTTTGAAGAATGCTCAAGAAGTCTGGTACAGAGTTAGCAAGACTGTTGGGTTTTTGAAGATGTGTCGTTTACTTAACAGTAACTCAGGTCTGTATGACTGGTGCTGACGTTAGTGATTTTCTGTCTGGAGGTGGGACGTGGGCTGGTGGCTCGGCCGGCCCCGGTCAGCAATGGCCCTATGATTTGTGCCTCACAGCTGAGTAAGAGGGCTGGGGGCCTGTGTGTGTCTGCACGTCTCTCTCTCTCTCTCTCTCACTCTCTCTCTCTCTCTCTCTCTCTCTCTCTCTCTCTCTCTCTCTCTCTCTCTCTCTCTCTCTCTCTCTCTCTCTCTCTCTCTCTCTCTCTCTCTCTTTCTCTCTCTCTCTCTCTCGCTCTTTCTCTTTCTCTCTCTCGCTCTCTCGCTCTTTCTCTGTGTGTGTTTGAGTGGGCAGCTGCTAACGCTCCATCTCCCTAGCGTTGACACAGACTCAATTAATAGAGATCCCACTCTGGGACTCGGCAGGAAAGTTGTCAGATAAATCACTAAAGGATTCCTTCCTCTCTGCTTTGGGCTCTCTGCTCTGGGCTCGGTTGGCTGGGCTGGGGAGGGCTGCAGACCTGGGTTCAGATACTATTCTAAATCTTTCAAAAATGTTGAGTGTTTGCTCTAGTTTGCGCGAGCCTACCCGGAGTGCGGGTTGTTGGGTTTTTGAAGATTGGGGAATATTATATTGATCCAAGCTCGAGGCAAACTCAGTCAAGCACAGATATAATATTTGAAATGATTTCAGATAGTATTTGAAGCCAGATCTGCTGGACTCTGACTCTGGTCTTCTGGCCTCTGTAATCCCCTATGTCTTCTTTCTTTGTTTGTATCATTTTTACTTACAGGTGGAGGGTGACTGGTAGTAGACATAGAAAGGTTTTTAGTCAATACCACGTTGGTCAGGAAGCTGCGATAGACTAGCGTCTTGTCCAGGGGGTGTGCTTGTACATCAAGCAGTTCCGGCTTGCACAAACCAATGCTTGTCTGTTACAATTGTGATGTTTTAGTCCAGGATGTTGATTTGATCATATATGTGTTAAATCATTATGCAACAAATCTAATTGTAATTTAATTGGAAATGTAAAAACATAAACCTCTTGACTTTTTACTGTTCTCTCCGTTTCTTTACACACTGACATGTTTGAGGATCATCTCAACGATGGCCAACGTAGTAAACACATATATGATCAAATCAACATCCTGGACTAAAATATCACGTTTGTAACAGCTTGGTTCGGTAAACAGCTTGGAAGACCAAAACATATTTATATCACTTGCTGGTTTTCACACCACACATTGATATTCACAACTTCTGTCCATAGTTTTTCTTCTAATCTTCTTGTTGACAAATTCACCATAATGAAAATGTTCAATCACCTACAGAATATAACTAATCGACTTAACAAAAAACCCACTCTGTTGCTCATTGATTAAGCGGCTTAAGAATGCATCCCAAATGGCACCCTATTCCCTTTATAGGGCACTACTTTTGACCAGGGCCCTATGGGTGTCAGTTGAGATGCAGATTAAATGGTTATTTATTTGTATGTGTGTTTATCCCTGCAAGACTTCCTGGTGATACTTCAACTTTGTGAAATGGCAGCTGTTTAAATAAGATTAACTAATATAAGGAATCACTTCATACTTTCTCAGGGTTTAGAAACACAAACACGGTCACATGCACGCAAACACCCTTACTGAAAAAACATGAATTTTATTATGTGAAGTTAATGTGAAGATCATGACAACATGTAAAAAGCAACATGTGATAACATATAACTACACATGTGAAAACATTTGATCACATGTGAAATACATTTGACAGCATGGGGATGTAGAATTTCAACATGTGATACCATGAAACTACACGTGACAACATTTGAACGTTTTTCACGTGATAGTGCAAATTCGATTTTCATAAGTGAATGTTTTTCACATGAAAACATGTTATTCTCCTCACATGTGAAAAGGTGGTGTTAACGTGAACTCAAAATGTAATACATGTGAACATATGGTTTTTACATGTGAACAACTGACCTCACATGTCTCTTTTGTAATGGAAGTAATTAAATGGTATGGGGGTTTTAAGGTAAGTGGTACGCTGTTCAGCTAAAATATTGTAAACATCTTTAATCAATATTATTATATTTGACATGATTACTTAGTGTTGACTTTTCAATATGACCCCACCTGGGATTTGAACTCACAACCTCTGGATTAGGAGTACGCTGATCTTTCTGCTGCACCACAAAGTCTGTAGCATTCTCTGAAGCCCCCTACAGATTCATTACCTATAATATATTTCTGTACCATCTGACTGCTATTTTAGTTGATCTGACTATTCTCTCATCATTGATTTCATTTACTTATTTCAGAAATTTGAGAGTTTTTCTTGTGTATTTTTAAAGCTGCAATATGTAACTTTTTGGACGACCTGACCAAATTCACATAGAAATGTGAGTTATAGATCTGTCATTCTCATTGAAAGCAAGTTTAAGAAGCTGTAGATCTGTTCTATGTGCGCTATTTCTGTGCTTTCCATTCTTAAGTTTAGTTTTTGCATCTTTTACTTTCGGTTTTGTACACCAGTGTCAAACAGCTGAAAATACAATATTTTTGGTTATGGACAATATATTTCACAGTGGAACCACGAGGTTGTGAGTTGAAATCTCAGGTGAGGACATGTTGAATAATAATAGCGACTGGATATTAAACATACACAATATATGTCAAATATGTCAGTAAAAAACACTGCGACTGGTTTTTCATTAAACGAATATTCCATAACATTTTTGATAATGCATCAATAATAACGACATTTGATATTTTCAGAAAATGTATTAAGTGAAACAAACACTTGTTTTTATGTTTATTTATTTAGTATGTAGTTTTAGTAAGACAGATTTCAGACACGGACACAGGCTGCATACTGTTTACTTTTCAGGAAAGCAGACACTAAACCTAATTAAGCTGTTATCACTCCCAGGGATTTAGGCTCCAGCGCTCTAGCGTCGGTCAGCATGCGTTAATAAGGTAAACGCTTAAGCCCCTGGAATCTCTGTGGCTCCGTCCCAAATGGCACCCTATTCCCTTTAATGTGCACTATTTTTTACCAGAGCCCTTTGTGATTATCTATGGGCCCTGGTTAAAATTAGTGCATTATAAGGGAATAGGGTGCCATTTGGAACGGGGTCTCTGTATTAATTTATGACCGCTAGAGAGTTAGCCAGCTGATACATTGTCCATGCAGGCAGGCAGGCAGGCAGAGCAGCAACAGGTGATGGTGTTTGTGTCTGTGGCTGATGGTTCATTGTCCAAGGGCAACATTGGTTAAATTCTCTAGAGCTGGAGTTTTTAGGTTTTAGAACGCACTTGAAAAGTATGTTAAACTCAATTGACTTCCCTGGTTAAATAAAGGATAAATAAATAAGTAATATAAAGTCTCGGCGCTGGGAGGTTTAACATCCCCACACGATCTCTTCTCGATTATGAGCTCGCTTGAAAAAGTGACGGTCCATCTCAATGTGACTTCCCTGGTTAGATAAAGGATACACTATATCAGTATTATATGGTTAAAATATCTTCCCCTGCTGAAGAAAGAAACATTCATTAATAACAATGAACCTGTGCTTTGGTCTGGTTTTCATAATATTTATGAGAATGAGGGCATATCATATAACCATCCTTATCTGTTGAATAAAGTTAATGACTTAGTTAACTGAATAAATGAATGGCATATTCTTACCATTCAACCTTATTCCACTCAATTTGTCCTTCAATCAGTGTTGGAGTTACGAAGTGTAGGCCTACTGTAGGTTCTGAATATGTGTGGGTTCATTACAGTCTCAAGGTTTTTCTGAAGACTTGATATGCACAAGCATTACAGACCAAAGATGGTCGGCAGTTCGGCACAAAAGCAGCAGATGTTCAACCTGGTCTCAGGGCAATTCATATTATTCTGTGACACTCCATTTCAAATCAAATCAAATCAAATTGAATTTGTCACATGCGCCGAATACAACAGGTGTAGACCTTACAGTGAAATGCTTACTTACAAGCCCTTAACCAACAATGCAGTTTTAAGAAAGAATACCAAAAAAAACACAAAAATACTATATAAAATTATACGAAATAAAAGTAACAAATAATTAAAGAGCAGCAGTAAAATAACAATAGCGAGGATATATACAGGGGGTACTGGTACCTAGTCAATGTGCGGTGGCACCGGTTAGTCGAGGTAATTGGGGTAATATGTACATGTAGGTAGAGTTATTAAAGTGACTATGCATAGATAATAATAATAAACAGAGAGTAGCCATTTGATTAGATGTTCAGGAGTCTTACGGCTTGGGGGTAGAAGCTGTTTAGAAGCCTTTTGGACCTAGAGTTGGCACTCCGGTACCACTTGCCGTGCGGTAGCAGAGAGAACAGTCTATGACTAGGGTGGCTGGAGACTTTGACAATTTGTAGGGCCTTCCTCTGACCGCCTGGTATAGAGGTCCTGGATGGCAGGAAGCTTGGCCCCAGTGATGTACTGGGCCGTACGCACTACCCTCTGTAGTGCCTTGCGGTCGGAGGCCGAGCAGTTGCCATACCAAATCAAATCAAATTGTATTTGTCACATACGCGTGTTTAGCAAATGTTATTGCGGGTGTAGCGAAATGGTTTTGCTTCTAGCTCCGACAGTGCAGTAATAGCTAACAAGTAATATCAAACAATTTCACAACATATACCCAATACACACAAATCTAGTAAGGAATGGAATTTAAGAATGTATACATATATGGACAAGCAATGACAGAGGTGCATGGACTAAGATACAGTAGAATATTATAGAATAGAATACAGTATATACATATGAGATGAGTAGTGCAAGATGAGTAGTGCAAGATATGTAAACATTATCAGGCAGGCAGTGATGCAACGAGTCAGGATGCTCTCGATGGTGCAGCTGTAGAACCTTTTGAAGATCTGAGGACCCATGCCAAATGTTTTCAGTCTCCTTAGGAGGAATAGGTTTTGTCGTGCCCTCTTCACGACTGCCTTGGTGTGCTTGGACCATGTTCGTTTGTTGGTGATGTGGACACCAAGGAACTTGAAGCATTCAACCTGCTCCACTACAGCCCCTGTCGATGAGAATGAGGGCGTGCTCGGTCCTTTTCTTTTTCCTGTAGTCCACAATCATCTCCTTTGTCTTGATCACGTTGAGAAATAGGTTGTTGTCCTGGCACCACTCTGACCTCCTCCCTATAGGCTGTCTCGTCGTTGTCGGTGATCAGGCCTACCACTGTCGGCAAACTTAATGATGGTGTTGGAGTCGTGCATGGCCATGCAGTCATGAGTGAACAGGGAGTACAAGAGGGGACTGAGCACGCTCCCCTGAGGGGCCCCCGTGTTGAGGATCAGCGTGGCGAATGTGTTGTTACCTACCCTTACCACCTGGGGGCGGCCCGTCAGGATGTCCAAAATAAGTTACAAACAATGTGAAAAAAACACACAAAATAGCACGGTTGGGAAGAGTCCATAAAACGGCAGCCATCCCCTCCGGTGCCATCTTCCAGTATTATATATTACTTTACGTTAGGTTACATTATGAATGGAATAGTTGTACAATGACGTATAGTATCATACATCTTAACCGGTCGTACAATAGCATACGAATTGGATGACGTACCGTATTATACGTCTTGGAGGATGTATAGTGTTATATGTCTTTCTCTGAAACCAGGTTGCTTGTTGTGCCGTAACAACAAAGAATTATGGGGAGAATGAACTTTGGCGTTTAGGGAAACTAACGACGAAGGTTAGGATAATTTATGTAAAAGGTTAGGAGAACTAAAATGACAAAGGTTAGGTGAATTTACGTAGCAGGTTAGGTGAAATGGGTTAAGTTTAGAATAAGATATACATATAGTATGTTTCGTATGGCTCTGAGGCCAGGCTGCCGTCTTTTGTGCAGCTCCATCTTTCCTCATTTCCTTAATGACAGTTCAGGAGAGAGTTTTACCTGTGTGTGTGAGATCCAAGCTGCAGTAATTTGAAGCTCCAGCAGTGTTTTTCTTCTCTTCCATCAGACAGGCAGACAGTCAGACAGGCAGACAGACAGACAAGCAGACAGGCAGACAGGCAGGCAGACAGACAGACAGGCAGGCAGGCAGGCAGGCAGGCAGGCAGGCAGGCAGGCAGGCAGGCAGACAGACAGACAGACAGACAGACAGACAGGCAGGCAGGCAGACAGACAGATAGGCAGACAGGCAGACAGACAGACAGACAGACAGACGCACATGCACGAGTACGCAATGCACGTACGTCATGCACACACGTATGTATGCACGCACACTCACCCTCACACACCCTCACACTCACCCTCACCCACACACCCACACCCACACACACACCCACACCCACCCACACACACACACACACACACACACACACACACACACACACACACACACACCAGCCTGAAAGCCGGCCTCTGCTTCACAGACTACCTCTACACGGTATTTACATGCATTGGTCTAGCAGACTACTACTAGCGCTGTTGTTCTTCAGACCACTGTAGCTGCATGTTGAACAAAGATCCTCTGTTCTAGATGTTTCTTCACTTTCACCTCTAGCCCGGCTGGGTCTTGGAAAAGCCTTTACCATCAAGCTCTCTGCTCTCTCAGGCGACATGGGCTGAACTTCGTACACCGGAAGTAATTCATGATCAAATTGCCTGCGATCAGCCTGCTTCGGGGGGTTGTCCAGTGTTTTCTCTACATTAGCCTGCCCCTTATTAGCTGAACCTCTCGAAGGTTGTGTCCCAAATGGCACCCTACCTTGGTCAAAAGTAGTGCACTATATAGGGAATAGGGTGCCATTTGGGGCGCACACAGAGAAACGAGGGGCAGCTTTCTACAGGAGGGGACATTTAATTATGTCTAGTTTAAAATGTGTGTTGGTTCAATCGATCTCAAAGCATGTGTCCTCTGAGACTACTGGTCTGAGATAAACATTAGAGCAACTACAGAGGAGAGGAGAGGAGAGGAGAGGAGAGGAGAGGAGAGGAGAGGAGAGGAGAGGAGAGGAGAGGAGAGGAGAGGAGAGGAGAGGAGAGGAGAGGAGAGGTAAGGTAAGGTGTGGTTGGAGCAGGGCACTGCTATTAGACTTGGGTTGTGTAGATGTAACACTGAAAGTGTGTGTGTGTAGTTAGAAGTGTTACAGGGTTTTATAAATACATTTGATTGATTGATTGATTGATTGAGTCCCCTGTAGCTCAGTTGGTAGAGCATCGCGCTTGCAACGCCAGGGTTGTGTGTTCGTTTCCCACGGGGGGCCAGTATGAAAATGTATGCACTCACTAACTGTAAGTCGCTCTGGATAAGAGCGTCTGCTAAATGACTAAAATGTAAATAATTGATTCTACAGGTGTGCACTCTTAGTTGCTCATAGCAGGAAAATAATCCTGCAGCAACAGGAAATGTGAATTATTATGTGGATAATAATTAATTGACATTTTTGTCAGGGTTGATACATTTTTCATTAGGGCAAATCAAGTCTGAAAGTGGAAATTACCAACTTTAGAATCCTTTTTAAACCTTGAATACACAAATTTCATTTCCTGCAGCGCATGAATTATTTTCGCGACAACAGAGTGATCAAATTAAGAGAGCACATCTGTCCTCTACTCTTATTGGTCTGCATCATGATTAGATTTTAAAATCTCACTAATTTAGTTCAGATGTTTTCCTATGATCCGAGCTGATCTCCCTACCCCCAACCACTCCCTGCTGTGTGTACCCCCAACCACCCCCTGCTGTGTGTACCCCCAACCACCCCCTGCTGTGTGTACCCCCAACCACCCCCTGCTGTGTGTACCCCCAACCACCCCCTGCTGTGTGTACCCCCAACCACTCCCTGCTGTGTGTACCCCCAACCACCCCCTGCTGTGTGTACCCCCAACTACCCCCTGCTGTGTGTACCCCCAACCACCCCCTGCTGTGTGTACCCCCAACTACCCCCTGCTGTGTGTACCCCCAACCACCCCCTGCTGTGTGTACCCCCAACCACTCCCTGCTGTGTGTACCCCCAACCACCCCCTGCTGTGTGTACCCCCAACTACCCCCTGCTGTGTGTACCCCCAACTACCCCCTGCTGTGTGTACCCCCAACCACCCCCTGCTGTGTGTGTCGGAGGAGGTGTCAGGAGGTGATTACCATAGGGAGCACCATCTCAGTCTTTGGACGACAGGTATATGTCTCTTCTACGTAACCTTTACCTGTACGTTTGCTTCCCAAATGGCACCCTACTCCCTTTAGAGTCCATGATGTAGGGAAAAGGGTGTCAGTTGGGAAATAGCCTGTGATGGTATTTCCTTGATGTCTGACTGGGTTTAGTCTTTAACTGAATGCCATGTTATGTTGATGTTGTTGTTGATCATTATGTATCAGATGTTTCTGAAATAAGTTGATTCTTACCATAAACCTCCAGAAGACATCAAAGTTGAAATGTGTCTTGTTGGGTTTATGCAGAACAAGTTAATGTAGTGAGGAAACGTAATGAACAGGATCCCGAATGGCAGATTGTAATATTGATAGCTGTGCAGTATGTAAAGCTGGTCCTTATGGCAGAACAGTATGTCCTTGGTGAAACACACACACACAAACACATACGATAACACACACATACACAAACTCATAACATACACAGCAGTTCTCCTTCCCATTGAGCTTCAAATTGGTTTTGCAGCAATTACCCACACACTTCGCCTCTCTCCTGGGGAACACACACACACACACACACACACACACTCTCCCGGGAAGCAGTAATTGTAAAGCTGGGGTGCCAAAGGTAATCTAGGCTGGGAGGAAGGAGAGTTGACGATGGCCGTATCGACACTCTGCTTGTTTGTAATAACAGACTATGAAGAGTCAAAGGTGAGAAATGAGTGGGATATTGGCAGTGGGAGAGAAGGGTGAAATAGGGTTTGTATGTGTGTGTGTGTGTGTGTACAGTATGTTTGTGAGTTAGGACAGTGTTTATGTGTAGTTATAACAGTGGTTGGAAAACCAAGAAGGCACAGACAGACAGGGAGACACAACCAGACAGGGAGACAGAGACAGACAGGGAGACACAGACAGACAGGGGAGACAGAGACAGACAGGGAGACACAACCAGACAGGGAGACAGAGACAGACAGGGAGACACAGACAGACAGGGGAGATACAGACAGACAGGGGAGATACAGACAGACAGGGGAGATACAGACAGACAGGGAGACACAGACAGACAGGGAGACACAGACAGACAGGGGAGATACAGACAGACAGGGGAGATACAGACAGACAGGGAGACACAGACAGACAGGGAGACACAGACAGACAGGGAGACACAGACAGACAGGGGAGATACAGACAGACAGGGAGACACAGACAGACAGGGAGATACAGACAGACAGGGGAGATACAGACAGACAGGGAGACACAGACAGACAGAGAGACAGGGAAACACAGACAGACAGAGAGAGAGGGAGACACAGGGAGACACAGACAGACAGGGGAGATACAGACAGACAGGGAGACACAGACAGACAGGGGAGATACAGACAGACAGGGGAGACACAGACAGACAGGGAGACAGAGAGACAGGGAGACACAGACAGACAGAGAGACAGGGAAACACAGACAGACAGAGAGAGAGGGAGACACAGGGAGACACAGACAGACAGGGAGACACACACCGACTGGGAGACACAGACAAACAGGGAGACACAGACAGACAGGGAGCCACAGACAGACAGGGAGACAGTGAGAGAGGGAAACACAGACAGACAGGGGAGACAGACAGACAGGGAGACAGAGAGACAGGGAGACACAGATAGACCGGGAGACAGAGACAGACAGGGAGCCAGAGACAGACAGGGAGACACAGACAGACAGGGAGACAGAGGGAGGGGGAGACACAGACAGACAGACAGACAGACAGACAGACAGACAGACAGACAGACAGACAGACGGACAGACGGACAGGCAATGAGACAGACAAGGAGACAGAGAGAGAGGGAGTACACAGACATACAGGGAGACAGAGACAGACAGGGAGACACAGACAGACATGGAGACACATACATACAGGGAGACAGAGACAGACAGGGAGTCACACAGACAGACAGGGAGACAGAGACAGACAAGGAGACAGAGACAGACAGGGAGACACAGACAGACAGGGAGACAGAGACAGGGAGATAGAGACAGACAGGGAGACAGAGACAGGGAGACAGAGACAGACAGGGAGACAGAGACAGACAGGGAGACAGAGACATACAAGGAGACAGAGACAGACAGGGAGAAACAGACTGACAGGGAGACAGAGACAGACAAGGAGACAGAGACAGACAGGGAGACACAGACAGACAGGGAGACAGAGACAGACAGGGAGTCACACAGACAGACAGGGAGACAGAGACAGACAAGGAGACAGAGACAGACAGGGAGACACAGACAGACAGGGAGACAGAGACAGGGAGACAGAGACAGACAGGGAGACAGAGACAGGGAGACAGAGACAGACAGGGAGACAGAGACAGACAGGGAGACAGAGACATACAAGGAGACAGAGACAGACAGGGAGAAACAGACTGACAGGGAGACAGAGACAGACAAGGAGACAGAGACAGACAGGGAGACACAGACAGACAGGGAGACAGAGTCAGACAGGGAGACAGAGACAGGGAGACAGAGACAGACAGGGAGACAGAGAGAGACAGGGAGACAGAGACATACAGGGAGACAGAGACAGGGAGACAGAGACAGACAGGGAGCTACTGTAACCATATGATGGGAAGCTCAGCATTGGTGTGACAGAGGAAAAGGAGAAAGGAATGCAGAGCATGCCATCTAGGACAAATGGACTCCGCTGTACCTCCGACTGGGCTGTTGGAAAAACAAAAGCATTCTATGTGAGAATGCTGTTAATTGACTACAGCTCAGCGTTCAACATCATTGTCCCTTCCAAGCTCGTCACCAAGCCTAGGACTCTGGGACTGAACACCTCCCTCTGCAACTGGATCCTGGACATCTTGACGGGCCGTCCCCATGTGGTGAGGGTAGGTAACATCACCTCCTCAACACGGGGGCCCCACAGGGGTGTGTGCTTAGTTCCCTCCTGTACTCCCTGTTCACCCACGACTGCGTGGCCACGCACGACTCCAACACCATCACTTTGGTGTGAAACTTGAAACTTAACAGTTAAAACAATGTCCAGTCCAGGGCCAGGACTGTATTGTCCCAGGGAAAGGCCGCTGCACGGTTGGGGTCTGGCACCGAGCCGTCCACAGCTGTCATAGGGAGAGGAGGGAGCCCCAGACCAAAGCTCAGTGGCACGCACACACAAACACACACACACACACAAAGAGCTTCAACGGCAGGCCAGATGAGTGTCTGTAACCTAAGCTGGTCTAGCAGCCATTTTACAACCCTGGGAATGTCCCCCTGTCCACACTGAAATGCCTGGCCTGTGTGTGTGTGTGTCTACCCCCCCAGCACTACTATTTTTGTATTTTTCTTTCATTATACCAGTGTTATTATTTTTTTGTTTTGTTTTTATAATATGGACTTTTTTTATGAAGGCGGAAGTGTTTCAATTTATCCAGGAGATTTGAGAGTTCCTGATATGTTCATATCCGTATGGTGGGCTAGTTCGCTTGGTTATTTCTGGAACTCAGCACAGACTGATCACTAGAAGCCTTTTTAAACCTTGAATACACTACAATTTGTATTTCCTGCTGCGCAGGAAAATTCTCTGTGTCATCAGAGCAGATCTGTAGACATTCCTTGGGAATAGCAGTTGTCATAGTGTGTCATTGTCAATACAAACCTCCCCTATTCACACACCAGCGTCTGTCTAAGGAGTTGTAACTCATCCTGTGGTGTTTCATTTCACTCACTCTTGAGAGTAAGTGAGTGTCCCAAATGGCACCCTATTCCCTATGTAGTGCACTACTTTTGACCAGCAGAGCCCTGGTCAAAATATCGCTGTAAATAGGGAATAGGGTACCATTTGGGACACAGCCTAACATCTGTACAATGGTATTACAGGTGGAGGTTAATTCTGATAATTCTAGTTCTGATGCTAATCTTCATTGAGGGAACTTTGCTGCAACAGTTTTGTCTTTCTTTTCAAACAGGTGTGATTAGGCAACATCATAATCTAAAACCACATGGGAATATCTGTCAATGAGGGGTTGGAACAGTCTTCTATATGTCATTTAGTTCAGGCAGCCATGCACACACACACACACACACACACACACACACACACACACACACACACACACACACACACACACAACACTGGAGGCTGGTGACTTGAAAAATTGAGGAGTATGGGGACCCACGGTATATGCCTGGAACACACAGAGATGACACAGTGTGTTTCAAAAATCATCAAAGACAAATTATAATTTTTTACCCCTTTTGCGTGATATCCAATTGGTATTTACAGTCTTGTCCCATCGCTGCAACTGCTGTACGGACTCGGGAGAGGCAAAGGTCGAGAGCCACGCGTCCTCGGAAACACTACCCTGCCAAGCCGCACTGCTTGCTTAACCCGGAAACCAGCCGCACCAATGTGTCAGAGGAAACACAGTACAACTGGCGACCGAAGTCAGCGTGCATGCGCCCGGCCCGCCACAAGGAGTCGCTAGAGCGCGATGGGACAAGGACATCCCGGCAGGCCAAACCCTCCCCTAACCCGGACGACGCTGGGCCAATTGTGCGCCGCCTCATGGGTCTCCCGGTCGCGGCCGGCCGGGACACAGCCTGGGATCAAACCCGGGTCTGTAGTGACACCTCTAGCGCTGTGATGTAGTGCCTTAGACCGCTGCGCCACTCGGGAGGCCCAAAGACTAATTATTTTAACCTAAAGCATTTAATAAAGACATTTACAGTACAATATTATGGGGAATGGGAATGAGAGGGCTACTTACACAGTGTTGGGAAGGGATCACAGCAGTGATTAAATGAGGGTATGAGGCATGAGTTGAAGTGTTCAGAGGCTTGACTTCAGTGCAGGACATGGGTTGAGGTGTTCATAGGCTTCAGTGCAGGACAGGCATAACATTACCATTTTCTCCTGAAAAACAAATGGTCTATAAATACATAACGTTACAAATGTGTTTACCCTGACCAGATGGACAGGGCACATAGGCTGTATGCAGCTGCTCTTATTAGTAGCCTACAGTTGATCAGACTGAAAAATAGTCTCGTTTTCATCCCATGCAGCATGTCAGATCTTTCATGTTTAGGTGTAGCCTAGGCTGCTGCAACATATATTTTTTTACCCCTTTTTCGTGATATACCATTGGTAGTTACAGTCTTATCCCATCGCTGCAACTCCCGTGCGGACTCGGGAGAGGCGAAGGTCGAGAGCCATACGTCCTCCGAAACACGACCCTGCTAAGCCGCACTGCTTCTTGACACACTGCTCGCTAAACCCGGAAGCCAGCCACAAGGAGTCGCTAGAGCGCGATGGGACAAGGACATCCCAGCCGTCCAAACCCTCTCCTAACCCGGACGACGCTGGGCCAATTGTGCGTCACCTCATGGGTCTCCCGGTCACGGCCAGCTGCAACACAGCCCAGGTTTGAACCTGGATCTGTAGTGACGCCTTTAGCACTGATCAGTGCCTTAGACCGCTGTGCCACTCGGGAGGCTGCTGCAACATTTATGTAAAGAGTTTTTGCTTGTGTCTGTCCAGAGTGATTATGTGTTATCACCTTTGATAAATAAATACAGGAGGAAAGTGGAAAGCCTATCCTACTTGAGCGTGCACAAAAAAATTTGCTGCGTCAACCTCTCTTTTTAATCTAACTTTTAATGGAAGATGCGATGGAAGCGATCAAATCATTCTGAATTGATTTCGACATCCCAGAGAAGACAGTAGGAACTTTCAAATGCTCAGCAAGTAAAGCATCATAACGTGCAATTACATCTGCAAGCTCCTTGTAGTTGCCCTTGTTAGCTGAACTTTCCCTCTCATCGTGCCCCTAAGTAAAAGCAAACTCTTGCCGATAAGCTGCTTGTGACCCTGTTTCTTCTTACCTTCTCGTTGTGTTGCACAGTTTGAATATGCAGACGTTCGTCCATTACATGATTAATGCGTCTTTTTCCAAGAAGCTTGAATCTTATGTGGGCAATGAAAGGGGTTCTTCAACAAAGCTAATGTTAGCATTAGCTAGCCATTGTGGAGGAGAACAACTGCTACTAAAGTTAGCAAGGTAAATTGAAATAAATTGCACTAACACTAACGCCACACAAAAATATTTATAATTGACCTCCTCCGTCTCCTGTAGTTTGAAGAACCACATTTGAATTGAATAATATCCCAAAAATGCTCAACTATCACGCTTCACTCTCAATCTCTATCCAATATGTCACCAACTCACCAAGCTTCTCAACACATAGAACCCCCATAATGCTCTGTGGCACAACCCCAATATACCACACTAGGTTTGTTCACTGATCCTAATTCTATGATTGGATGGACGACATGTCAGTTCATATTGCAAAAGCTTTGATTGGTTGGAGGACATCCTCCAGAAGTGGTCATAATTACCATGTAGGTCTATGAAAGTGGGTAAGGTCTACGAGCCTCCTAGGTTTTGTATTGAAGTCAATGTAGCCAGAGGAGGACGGGAAATAGATATCCTCCTGCTTCACCATGGTGCTAGCCTAGAGTGTGTTGTTAAGACTACTGTAGACCTTCATTGCAAAACAGTGTGTTTTAATCAGGTATTTGGTGACGTGAATATATTTAGTATAGTTTTATCGAAAAAGGATAACATTTTTAATGTTCCATTATTTAAATAATTTCTGAAATTTACTGAGTATGGTCCTCAACTTCTTCCTCTGAGAAGCCTCCATTGACACACACACACAGCCTCAATGTGTGATTGGCTGATTGATTAGGAACTAATCCTTGTCATTATCGCCCTCAGTGAAGATAGTTGACTAGAAAATTGTGTCGTAAATCATAGAGGTGGTAAAAAGGAGGGGAGTGGGAGGGAGAGAGAGGGAGAGAGGGAGGTATCAACACAGAGTTTCTAAACCCAGAGGCCCAACATCGCTATACTTCCGGGAACAGTCAACAGACCAGACCAGGGTTTGGGGTTTGGGAAGTCAGTAGGCAGGTTTCCATTGACCCAGGTTTATTCGACAAAAGCAATGTCGCAACAACAAAAACATTGCGACATATGTAATGGGAACGGCAGCTATATGAGAAATGTTCTAAAGATCGACCACATTTGTATCTGTTCGACAGGGGTGGATTTTAGAAATGGCGTTTTTGGTGTTTAAATGATGATTGCAGAATAATTTGGAAGGTATGCGGGGCACGTGATGTCATCACGTAACTAGAAAGCTCAACTTCGCATTTCATTCTAAATGCCTAGGTCTACTGCTTGCTAAATATACTTTTTCAACTATAAATATAATGTTTCTTTGCAGGACAAAGATTGACCTGACTTTCAAGAATGCCTGAATTGTTTCGCCATGCTTTTCTGGTTGGCTGGATGCAAGTTTATCCATCCAATTATTTCAGATCTACAGGAGTGCATGTTTCACCATGGCGATACATTGGCACATGATAATTATAAGAATTATAAATATTAGTAAATTATTGCATTCTATCCATGCTGGCTACGTGAAACATAAAACAGATAGGTGAGAGGGCATACAGGCTGTCGCCAATTTATTAATGTGGAATTTGCACAAATGGATAATGGAAACATTTAAACCACATTTTTATTCGACATTCTTGATTTTTGCTAAATATATTTTTATCAGATGTGACGTCATTACATCCAGCTGTTTTTATCAACACAAGACAGTTCAATGAAAACACTCCGTAGCAGGCAATGTCGCCATCAATTTTCTATGCATACTTTCTAAATCTCAACAAAAAATCACTGGACAAGTTCATGGAAACACTGAGCGAAGAAGTGAAAATGCTTCCTTAGTTTGGTCACTTCTGCTTTGGAGACAGAGAAAGTATGGGGCCATTGACTCTCTCCCTCTCTATCAGACTGATAATCATAGTAATAAGATTGACTGCATATCTTCTGAAGACAGCTCACGCCCACACAACACCCCCACGTCTCCCACCCCCACTACTACCCACTCCTGCCCCACCCCCCCACCCTTCATCCCCTGCTGCCTCATCTATCCACCCCCCCACCTTTCAAACCCCCACCTCTCACTGCCTCCTCCAGCTCCACTCTCCAGTCAGACCTGAACCCCAACCATCCAACCCTCAGAGGAACAGAGAAATAATTAGGAGAGAAAATTGCAGCTGACACCATTTCTGAAAAGCAGGGTAGCAGGCTCGAGTAGAGCAGAGTAGAGCAGGGTATTGTAATGAGAGCAGAGCACAGGGATTCATTGTGTCTGAGCTGAGGGAGAGGAGTTTAGAGAAAAGATTGAACCCCCCCCCCCGGTTCTCCATTCAGTCTGTGGGTGTGAGAGAAGAGATGAGCCGAGGGAGGGAGGGAGGGAGGGAGAGAGAGAGAGAGAGAAGCCAGGGGAGAAAGAGAGAGAGGGAGTAAGTAGGGCTTTGTTAGACTGACTCTAATGCATGTGGGATCTGAGCCCTGAGAGGAGAGGACACTGTGAGGTGTCCCCCTCCTCAGCACACTGACAGCAGCTATCGCCAAGGTAACTGCATAGTAACTCACTGGAACCACAGTCTTATGGCCCTGCTACACTACAGCCATCGGGCGTCCAGCATTGCCATACAGCCATCAGCCATTGAGGGAATGCTTCCTTTGAAATCAATGAAAGCTGCTATACTGCCCGTGTTGCGCTCGCGTTGTGTCACGTCCAATGGCAGCGTCCAAGCTCAAGAATCGCAGAGTTTCAATTCTCGGTGGCTGACGCACATTCATTCTATCTTGTGAATTGAAATAATGACAAATAAAGTTGATTTTGGTTGCATGTGCGCTCGACTTTACACCGCTGGTTGTTGTACTAAGATTTATGAAGTCAATGAGCTACTAGCTAGCAGAAACTATGTTCACAATGTAAACAAACGCAACGTGTAATTAGAGGATAATTTAGTACAACCACTAGCAACAATTTAATGAGTACTTGCGAAAAACTGGACCAAAGCTATTGAACTTAATCAATGAATATGGTACAGTACAGTAGGGGAAAATAGAATAAAGACGCTCTTCCCCTCTGCTCCTCTCCTCTTCCTCTCTGCTCTTCCTCTCTTCTCCTCTCCTCTTCCTCTCTCCTATTCCTTTTCTTCTCCTCTCCTCTCCTCTGCTCCTCTCCTCTTCCTCTCTGCTCCTCTCCTCTTCCTCACTTCTCCTCTCCTCTTCCTCTCTTCACCTCTCCTCTCCTCTTCCTTTCTGCTCCTCTCCTCTTCCTCTCTGCTCCTCTCCTCTTCCTCTCTGCTCCTCTCCTCTTCCTCTTTGCTCCTCTCTTCCTCTCTTCCTCTCCTCTTCCCCTCTCCTCTTCCTCTCTGCTCCTCTCCTCTTCCCCTCTCCTCTTCTCCTCTTCCTCTCTGCTCTCCTCCTCTCCTCTTCCCCTCTCCTCTTCCTCTCTGCTCCTCTCCTCTCCTCTTCCCCTCTCCTCTTCCTCTCTGCTCCTCTCCTCTTGCTCTCTGCTCCTCTCCTCTTCCTCTCCTCCTCTCCTCTTCCCCTCTCCTCTTCCTCTCTGCTCCTCTCCTCTTCCCCTCTCCTCTTCCTTTCTGCTCCTCTCCTCTGCTCCTCTCCTCTTCCTATCTGCTCCTCTCCTCTTCCTCTCTGCTCCTCTCCTCCTCTCCTCTTCCTCTCTCCTCCTCTCCTCTGCTCCTCTCCTCTTCCTCTCTGCTCCTCTTCGCTTCCTCTCTGCTCCTCTCCTCTTCCTCTCTGCTCCTCTTCTCTTCCTCTCTGCTCCTCTCAGCTCTTGAAACAACACGTTCTGTGTAGCAGTTAGAACGTCACATTGATGCGACGCTGATGGCATCGCAGCGCTTCTAGTGGAGCTGAAGAGTTACTCTCTCTGACGTTGTCACTCTCTCTTTCTCTCTCTGTTTCTCTATCTCTCTCCCTCTCTCTCTCCGTTTACTTTCATTTTCTTCTAGCTATCTAACTCTGTCTCTCTGTCTCTCTGTCTGTCTGTCTTTCATTCTTTATTTCCCCTCCCCCATCCTCCCCCTCTCTCTCTCTTCCTAGTTGAGAGGGATGCCGTCTAGCCCTATCCCAGAGTTGTCTTCATTAGTCCATCCCAGCCTGGAAAGAGGGATGGTGGAGGGTAGAGGGGGGTAGCGTTCAGTGAACTAGACAGACAGACACAGAGTGAAGATGAATACATGCCCTGTCCCACATTGGAGAAGATGAAAGTTTGTGTGCGTGTGTGTGTGTCCGTGCGTGTGTGTACGTGTCTGTGCGCGTGAGTGTGTCTGTGTGTCTGTGTGTGCCCTGCCTAAAGCCTGTGGCAGCCAGTCCAGGCCAAGGAGATAGATTAGATGGATGAACTATTATAGCTGATATATTTCAGCAGAGCTGAGACAGTGAGAGAAGCCAGTAGAGAGAGAGAGAGAGAGAGAGAGAGAGAGAGAGAGAGAGAGAAAGTGTGTGTGTGTGTGTGTGTGTGTGTGTGTGTGTGTGTGTGTGCCACAAGTATGTCTGGCTGTGGGGGTGGACAGGAGCAGATGCTTTAGGCTGCATCCCAAATGGCACCCTATTCATTAGTGCACTACTTTTGTCAAAAGTATTGTACTACATAGGAAATAGGGTGCCATTTGGGATGTAACCTTAGCCTTTAGATTGAGCCCATAAAATGAGAACTTCCCTGATTAAGAAGTCTAAACTCTGGTTACACACGCCCACCCACCCACTGAGAGGAAGAGCCAATAAACAGCCTTCATGACCTTCACCGGTGCTTACCCCTCCCCAGGCTTTATTATACTTTTCTGTTTGTTTGTGTCCTGGGTGTGATGTGAGATTTTGTATGTATTTAATTGAGCCTTCCTTGAATGGGTTCCTTAACCCTCAGATCACAATGAGAGCATGTGAGGAGAGCAAGTGTGTGTCCCAAATGGCACCCTATTCCCTAAATAGTGCACTACCTTTGACCAGGGCCCAGAAGTAGTGCACTATGTAGGTGCCATTTTGGGACCAAGCCCAAGATCACACATTAATTGCACAGATTGAAAAGCATCACTATACCATGTCTACATAATAACACCAGGAAGGATTTCGGAGAAAGTGCAATGCAGCTTCCTGCACTCTAAAAATTGCGTTGTTTGGTTAACCAAATTGCTTGGTTGCAGACATTGGGTCAATTAGTTGAGTTGTTTTCTTTGAAAACCGCTGGGTTATTGATGCTGGGTGCTGGTTTATTGATACTGGGTTATTGAGATATGACCCAGCGGGTCAGTTCAAAATAATGGGTGTGTGGCTTAGCAGAGGTGTGGTATTTTTGGCCACCCGTGAGAGTAAATGTCATTCCGGTTAATCTGTTCTGTTGTATTGTTAAAAGATGTTAATGTTGAACACTGACAGTTTTGTAGCTTTAAAAAGGCGTACACAACTGTATGAGTTTCTAAAGAGCCTAAGCAAATCACAATAACCAAGGCTGGTCAGGCATGACACAAGGGCTGGTATTATAGCAACTTGGCAGCTATGCTTCTTCACCACACTGTCTGTGTGGGTGGACCATTTCAGTTTGTCAGTGATGTGTACGCCGAGGAGCTTGAAGCTTTTCACTTTCTCCACTGCGGTTCCGTCGATGTGGATAGGGGGGTGCGCCCTCTGCTGTTTCTTGAAGTCCACAATCATCTCCTTTGTTTTGTTGATGTTGAGTGAGAGGTTATTTTCCTGGCACCACACTCCCAGAGCCCTTACCTCCTCCCTGTAGGCTGTCTCGTCATTGTTGGTAATCAAGCCTACTACTGTTGTATCATCTGCAAACTTGATGATTGAGTTGGAGGCGTGCTTGGCCACGCAGTCATGGGTGAATAGGGAGTACAGGAGGGGGCTGAGCACTCACCCTTGTGGGGGCAGCCCGTCAGGAATTCCAGGATCCAGTTGCATAGGGCGGGGTTCAGACCCAGGGCCTCGAGCTTAATGATGAGCTTGGAGGGTACTATGGTGTTGAATGCTGAGCTATAGCCAATGAACAGCATTCCAGATGGGATAGGGCAGTGTGCAGTGTGATGGCGATTGCATCGTCTGTGGATCTATTGGGGCAGTAAGGAAATTGAAGTGGGTCTAGGGTGGCAGGTAAGGTAGAGGTGATATGATCCTTGACTAGTCTCTCAATGCACTTCATGATGACAGAAGTGAGTGCTACGGGGCGATAGTCATTTAGTTCAGTTACTTTTGCTTTCTATGGTACAGGGACAATGGTGGCCATCTTGAAGCATGTGGCGACAGCAGACTGGGATAGGGAGACTTTATTATCCTCAAAGTGGGCGAAGAACGTGTTTAGCTTGTCCAGAAGCAAGACGTCGGTGTCCGCGACGTGGCTGGTTTTCCTTTTGTAGTCTGTGATTGTCTGTAGACCCTGCCACATACGTCTCGTGTTTGAGCCGTTGAATTGCGACTCCACTTTGTCCCTATACTGACGTTTTGCCTGTTTGAGGAGCAAAATGGAGTCGTGGTCAGATTTGCCGAAAGGAGGGCGGGGGAGGGCCTTGTTGGAGTAGCATTGGTTGAGTGTTTTAGCAGCTCGAGTACTACAGTCGATGTGTTGATAGAACTTCGGCAGCCTTTTTCTCAAAATTGCTGTGTTAAAATCCCCAGCTACAATAAATGCAGCCTCAGGATATGTGGTTTCCAGTTTGCATAAAGTCCAAGGAAGTTATTTGAGGGCCGTCGTGGTATCGGCTTGAGGGAGGATATACACGGCCGTGACTATAACCAAAGAAAAATTATCTTGGGAGATAATATGGCCAGCATTTGATTGTGAGGTATTCTAGGTCGGGTGAACAAAAGGACTTGAGTTCCTGTATGTAATCACAATTACACCATGAGTCGTTAATCATAAAACATACACCTCCGCCCTTCTGCTTCCCGGAGAGATATTTATTCCTGTCTGCGCGATGAACTGAGAACCCAACTGGCTGGACCGACTCAGACAGTATATCCCGAGAGAGCCATGTTTCCGTGAAACAGAGTATGTTACAATCCCTGATGTCTCTCTGGAAAGAAACCCTCGCCCTGAGCTCATCAACTTTATTATCCAGAGACTAAACATTAGCGAGTGTACACACACACACACACACACACACACACACACACACACACACTGTAAAAAAACCTGTATGTTGCGCCTCCCATTCCGTGAAGTGGTGTAAAGCAGGTAAATTAAATCAATGGCGCTAAAGATGAGGTAAGATACAATGTGTGTGTGTGAAGTACGATGCGGTAAGATATAGGTCCTGGCTATCAGCATGATCTGCTCAGCATTTTTATTCCTACTTACGGTCAGCACCATGGGCACAGCTCCAAGCTTCAGGTTTTTGAGACCATCATTCTGTCTGACAAAGGAGGCTCGGTGACACTACTGGAAACACACACACTTCACAGATGACAGCACATCTGCTCTAGAGGTGGTGTTCTGCGGTTGACCCTGTGCTGCTCATCATTCTGTCAGAAACAGGAGGCTCTCTAAGGTGACACTAGCCTGGTCCCAGATCGGTTTGGTTTGTGCTGTATAGTCATTGTTCGGTAACACTTTACTTGACACCCAGTGTCATAACACGGTCTATCCATGTCATAATATGTCATAACAGCTGACATAACTTGTCATAACCTGTCATAATATGGTCATAACACTGTCATGACCCATATATTTACGCCTGTTGTGACATACTCTATATTGTGTTATTTTATGGCTGGTTACGACACCTACATAAGAGTGTCAAAACCCACATTTATTCAAATGTATTTTTTCCCTGCCAAGAAGTTTCCTTTCGTTTGAAGGTTTGTTTCTGAAGTCCTTTGTTGTTGTTGTAATGAATTCTTTACAGTCATGTTTTTCTCCCATTATATTTTAAATTACTTGTAGAAAATACACATTATGACACTGTCAAGAAGCATTATGACTATCCTGTGTCACTTTACTTGGACTAAGAAAATACACTTTATGACACTGTCAAGAAGCATTATGACCATCATAATCATATAAGCCAGATAGGCCTATCATATACAGGCCCTTATATCTGTCATCAGTCACAAAGAGGGTGTCTTGTCCTGCTCCTGAAATCTGCTCCTACATTCATCCCAGTCATCAGCAACAGAGCATTGGGGTGGATGCATGTCTGACATCAATGTGTGCACAATTACAATGATAATTTAATCAATTTGAGAACATTTTATATAGCATAATAGGGCTGACCCCAATTAGTCGACTGTTTGGTCGATAGGCTGTTGGTCGATCGAGATTTGTTTTTTTGTTTCGAGAAGTAGCAAATACATATATTTTTAATGGCACACGAGATACCGGTCTGATTCGCGCCCATCTCAGTGAACTAATCCATTGCGGAGGCTGAGACTAATCCATTGCGGAGGCCGCGTGGATGGCACAGTCCAAGAAGAATGGGAGTGTGGCTAAAATGCACAATGCACATCTCTCTCCAGAATGCGCTCTCTCCAGCCAATTTGTGCACATTCATTGTTTCATAACTTCATTGTATGAATTGTTTGCCTTGATTGTTAGTGTCTATCAATTCCCCATTACATATCACCAGTAGTAGCCTGCATTTACCGTTAATTCCAATAATTTATAATCTACAATGTTTGTTTGGTTATGGTAATTTCTGTTAATACATTCAATATATTATTATTCCAGTCTTTAACCGTTGTCATTGTCAGTGTGGACATGTTGTTTGCAGAGCCCACAACCTATGCTACACTTGTGAGAAACAAGTTTTGGTTTATTTCATTCCATTTATGAGTTTTGTCAATTTAGTCATTGTCTTTTGTTTGGTGCGCTACTGTCAATGTTAAGGACGCGCCTGATTATGCATAGAAGTAGGCCTATAGGCTACCTGGCCTGTGGGCAAATGCAGACATATAAATGTACCCATTTGGGGATCTGATAGTATTTCTGATTGACTTAACGCACCACCACTAATGAGCTGTGGAGCTTCTCAAAGTAATGTTTTCTTTACCTCAAACAGCAAGCAAACAAAGTCTGTTGTACATCTATTGAAAATGACAATAGTTCATCAATGTATATAAAAAAATATATATACAGCTCTCTCCCTTTCGATAACCACTCAGCATGAAAGGAAAAAATGTCCGTTTTAGGTTAGTATCATTTTCATTTTCATCTGGATAGCATTTTGATTAACCACGACAATGATTTTGAGATACGAAGGCGTTAATATAAATTAAATGAAACTGTTCCATGAAAATGTGCATATGAAAACCATAACTGGCACGCAGTTCGGTATAAATTGTCAGATAAATTGGCATTCCACATGAGAAAGGTTGCCGACTCCTCGTAGTCTATTACCGGCAACTTTAGGAGAGTAATGGCAGAATCTGCGAAAGCCAGCAGGAGCAGTAGGAGGATGGTTGGTCAGGTTAAGGTTTTTCTCTTCGGGTTATCTTGATCTCTTGCTCCCTCTTGAGTAATTTGTGTCTTATTTCATCAAACAACATCAGACATGCATATAGTTGATTTTATTAAAACACATAGGGTGTGTATACAGTGGGGGGGGGGAGTATTTAGTCAGCCACCAATTGTGCAATTCTCCCACTTAAAAAGATGAGAGAGGCCTGTAATTTTCATCATAGGTACACGTCAACTATGACAGACAAAATGAGGAAATAAAATCCAGAAAATCACATTGTAGGATTTTTAATGAATTTATTTGCAAATTATGGTGGAAAATAAGTATTTGGTCAATAACAAAAGTTTCTCAATACTTTGTTATATACCCTTTGTTGGCAATGACACAGGTCAAACGTTTTCTGTAAGTCTTCACAAGGTTTTCACACACTGTTGCTGGTATTTTGGCCCATTCCTCCATGCAGATCTCCTCTAGAGCAGGGATGTTTTGGGGCTGTCGCTGGGCAACACGGACTTTCAACTCCCTCCAAAGATTTTCTATGGGGTTGAGATCTGGAGACTGGCTAGGCCACTCCAGGACCTTGAAATGCTTCTTACGAAGCCACTCCTTCGTTGCCCGGGTGGTGTGTTTGGGATCATTGTCATGCTGAAAGACCCAGCCACGTTTCATCTTCAATGCCCTTGCTGATGGAAGGAGGTTTTCACTCAAAATCTCACGATACATGGCCCCATTCATTCTTTCCTTTACACGGATCAGTCGTCCTGGTCCCTTTGCAGAAAAACAGCCCCAAAGCATGATGTTTCCACCCCCATGCTTCACAGTAGGTATGGTGTTCTTTGGATGCAACTCAGCATTCTTTGTCCTCCAAACACGACGAGTTGAGTTTTTACCAAAAATGTATATTTTGGTTTCATCTGACCATATGACATTCTCCCAATCCTCTTCTGGATCATCCAAATGCACTCTAGCAAACTTCAGACGGGCCTGGACATGTACTGGCTTAAGCAGGGGGACACGTCTGGCACTGCAGGATTTGAGTCCCTGGCGGCGTAGTGTGTTACTGATGGTAGGCTTTGTTACTTTGGTCCCAGCTCTCTGCAGGTCATTCACTAGGTCCCCCCGTGTGGTTCTGGGATTTTTGCTCACCGTTCTTGTGATCATTTTAACCCCACGGGGTGAGATCTTGCGTGGAGCCCCAGATCGAGGGAGATTATCAGTGGTCTTGTATGTCTTCCATTTCCTAATAATTGCTCCCACAGTTGATTTCTTCAAACCAAGCTGCTTACCTATTGCAGATTCAGTCTTCCCAGCCCGGTGCAGGTCTACAATTTTGTTTCTGGTGTCCTTTGACAGCTCTTTGGTCTTGGCCATAGTGGAGTTTGGAGTGTGACTGTTTGAGGTTGTGGACAGGTGTTTTTTATACTGATAACAAGTTCAAACAGGTGCCATTAATACAGGTAACGAGTGGAGGACAGAGGAGCCTCTTAAAGAAGAAGTTACAGGTCTGTGAGAGCCAGAAATCTTGCTTGTTTGTAGGTGACCAAATACTTATTTTCCACCATAATTTGCAAATAAATTCATTAAAAATCCTATAATGTGATTTTCAGGATTTTTTTTCTCAATTTGTCTGTCATAGTTGACGTGTACCTATGATGAAAATTACAGGCCCCCCTCATCTTTTTAAGTGGGAGAACTTGCACAATTGGTGGCTGACTAAATACTTTTTTTCCCCACTGTATATATGGAAAAATACACGTTTTAAAATGTCGATCAATCGATTGGTCTAAAGAACAGATGACATTCGGTCGACCAAGATTTTTTTTTGTCTGGGACAGCGCTAAACATTCCTGAAACATACGTTGACAATGATACTGTTGCTGTTTCCTGTATGTTTTATTCATAGCCGAGTGTCAAAACACCGTTTTTAAAAGAGCAGGTGTTCATAATGTTTTGTACACTCATTGTAAATGGTGATATGTTGAAGACCAAGAGATTACAGTAACTCCCTACACACGTGTCCCACTTGTGTTCAGATTACTTGTATTTTGTTAAATGAGTACCTTATAAACTGCTCACGCACCAACATTTACCAAGTGGTCACTACAGACTGAAATTGATTAGCTTGTTCTACTGTAATCAATAGCATGCACAAATTGATCACTCATAACAATATTGTATTGAAATCAATGGAATTGGGACAATATCCGCTGCGACATGTACCGCTTGCGCTCTTCTAAAAGACCTTTGGTATACTACATATACCAGTGGATAGATGAGAACCTGTAGTAGCCATTTATCAACTCATCACCTTGTGCCACAATGTTTATGTTTATGGCCCTTACGAAAAAGGAAACCCAATCTAAGGTTAAAAGGATGTGTAATTCCACTAAGTTGTATGTGGTGAAAATGCAAGCTTGTGTAAGGTACACTGTCAATAAAATCATGTTGTTTTTATGGTAACTTACTGGCAGACAGTTACCTGTAAGTTAGTGTAAAAAAGGTACAGTATGTTACCATAAATTCCAAATAAACTTTGGTTTAACAGTACATTACTGTCCTTTTTTTTTTTTTTTTTTTACAGTAGCTTACAGGTAACTGGCTGCCAGTAAGTTAACGTAAAAACAACTGGATTTTGTTAGTGTAGTAACACAAACTGTCCACATTAGGGAAACTAGCGCAATATCAAATCATTTAATATGGCAAAATAATTCAACATGTCAATTGAGGATGATGCTATATGTTGCCCACTCACAAACTATTGCAGCGATGACATCTATTTCTCAGTCATTTAAACCATTTAGAGAGTTAAAAAATGCTCTTAAACACAATTTAACGGGGCGCTGTAGACTAGAGTTTCCGTAGGGTCTGTGCAGCAGCCTGAACCATTGATGTCCCTGTATACACTGTGTGCACAATTATTAGGCAAGTCAGCATTTTGACCATATCATCATTATTATGCATATTTCCCAACTCCAAGCTGTATAAACTGGAATGCTTATTGGATTTAAGCATATCAGGTGATGTGTATTTGTGTAATGAGGGAGGGTGTGGCCTAAGGAGATCAACACCCTATACCAAGGTGTGTATAATTATTAGGCAGCTTCTTTTCCTTAGGCAAAATGGTCCAAAAAATTGATTTAACTGACTCTGAAAAGTCAAAAATTGTAAAAAGTATTTCAGAGGGATGCAGCACTCTTGAAATTGCTAAGATATTGGTGCGTGATCACAGAACCATCAAACGTTTTGTTGGAAATAGTCAACAGGGTCGCAAGAACCGTGTTGAGAAAAAAAGACGCAAATTAACTGCCAAAGATTTGAGAAGAATCAAACATGAAGCTACCAGGAACCCATTATCCTCCAGTGCTGTCATATTCCAGAACTGCAACCTACCTGGAGTGCCCAGAAGTACAAGGTGTTCAGTGCTCAGAGACATGCCCAAGATAAGGAAGGCTGAAACCCACCACCACTGAACAAGACACATAAGTTGAAATGTCAAGACTGGGCCAAGAAATATCTGAAGACAGATTTTTCAAAGGTTTTATGGACTGATGAGATGAGAGTGACTCTTCACGGACCAGATGGATGGGCCCGTGGCTGGATCAGTAACGGGCACGGAGCTCCACTTCGACTCAGACGCCAGCATGGTGGAGGTGGGGTACTGGTATGGGCTGGTGTTATTAAAGATGAGCTAGTTGGACCTTTTCGGGTTGAAGATAGACTCAAACTCAACTCTCAAACCTACTGCCAGTTTTTAGAAGACACTTTGTTCAAGCAGTGGTACAGGAAAAAGTCTGCATCTTTCAAGAAGACCATGATTTTTATGCAGGACAATGCTCCATCGCATGCATCGAAGTATAATAATAATAATAATATGCCATTTAGCAGACGCTTTTATCCAAAGTGACTTACAGTCATGCGTGCATAAATTTTTTGTGTATGGGTGTAACCCACTACCTTGGCGTTACAAGCGGCGTGCTCTACCAGCTGAGCTACAGAGGACCACTCCAGTACTCAAGTACTCCACTGCGTGGCTAGCCAGTAAAGGCCTTAAAGATGAAAGAATAATGACATGGCCCCCTTCCTCACCTGACCTAAACCCTATTGAGAACTTGTGGTCCCTTCTTAAACGGTCGATTTACGGGGAAGGAAAACAGTACACCTCTCTGACCAGTGTCTGGGAGGCTGTGGTTGTGTCACGCCCTGGCTCTGGGGACTATGTTATGTTGAGCCAGGGTGTGTAATTCTATGTTTGATTTTCTATGTTGGGCTGAGTGACTCCCAATCAGAGGCAACGAGTGTCAGCTGGGTGTCTCTGATTGGGAGCCATATTTAACTGTCTGTCTTTCACTTTGTGTTTGTGGTTTCTTGTTCATTTCGGTTTGTGTTAAACTGTAGACGTCACGTTATCGTTTATTGTTTTGATCGTGTGATCAGTAATAAAAGGATATGTTCACCTTCAACGCTGCGCCTTGGTCCTCATCTCTAACCAACGATCGTGACAGGTTGCTGCTGCACAAAAAGTTGATTGTCAACAGATCAAGAAACTGACAGACTCCATGGATGGAAGGCTTATGACTGTTATTGAAAGAAGGGTGGCTATATTGGTCACTGATTTTTTTTTTGAAATGTCAGAAATGTTTATTTGTAAATTTTGAGTTGTTTGTTTATTATTCTCACTTTAACAAATGAAAATAAACAAGTGAGATGGGAAACTTTTCGTTTTTCATTTAGTTGCGTAATAATTCTGCACACTAATAGTTGCCCAATAATTGTGCACACATAGATATTCTCCAAAGAAAGCCAAAACCTCACTTTTACTTTCTTAAATATTCAGGTTTGAGGTTTATTAACATTTTGGATTGACCGAGAGCACTGTAGTTGTTCAATAATACAATTAATCCTCAAACATACAACTTGCCTAATAATTGTGCACACAGTGTATAGTGTACTACTTTTGCCCAGTTCTATAGGCCTTGGTCAAAAGTAGTACACTTTATAGGGAATAGGGTGCTATTTGGGATGCAGTCTGTTTTTGGTGCAGCTCCACACATGACATACTACCTGCTAAGAAGAGAAGTTTCCATCTCCTTTATCTGGGATATGGTGTGTGTCCAAAATAGTGCCCTATTCCCTACATAGTGCAGTACTTTTGACTAGAGCCGTATGGGCCCTGGTCAAAAGTGCTGCACTGAATAGGCAATAGAGTGCTATTTGGGACATAGATATGCTCTATCTATCCTCCATTCTAGCTGGTCTCCCACCACCCAGTGTCTCCCACAGCAGTCATGGATAATAGATTATCCAGGCACTAGCCCAGGCCCCACACTGATGTTACCCAGAGAGAGCTGTGGGTGTCTGGGAAGAGAGGAGAAGGTTCCTGTGGGAAGAGGGTAGATGGATGTGAAGATGGAGGTATGAGGTCTGTGTGTGTGTCTGGGGAGAGAAGGGTCCTGGGGGAGGAAGGGGAGATGGAGAGATGTGGGCTGTGCTGTGCTCTGTCTTCCATGGCCTGCCTGCTTTCTGGATGGTTACACATGGGGAAACTGGCTCTGGGGAAAACCCAGTTCACTATGCACCTGTTCCAGATGAGGACCTCATACTTGGACTCAGGAGAATGGAGGCCCTGGTCTGAGATGTCCAGGTGTCGTCTAAGATGGAGAAATGTTTCATACAGACTTAATAATCAGTTTCACTGAAGAGGCAGTGTGTCTGGAGATAGGGGTCTTGGGGGAAAAGTTAAGCTGGCTCCTGGCTGGGTCAAGGTGAGCAGACAGGGGCTCAGGATAATGTAGGCCCAGCTCGTAGAGAAGTGTTCTCATCTGTCCAGGTGTTGATATTTAGGAGAGTTTCATATGGACTGTGTATCCAGCTTCACAAAAGAGAGAACAGTCCATCAATGGGGATTTTACATTTACATTTTGGTGAATCAGCAGACACTCTTATCCAGAGCGACTTACAGTCAGTGCAGACGACCTGATGATGTGTGAGTCTGGGGAGAGGGGTGTTGGGGGAAGAGGGGAGGCTGGCTCCTGGCTGGCTCTACCTGGGCTCTGGAGAAAGACCTAGTTAGTTCACCATGCACCTGTTCAAGGTAAGCAGACTTAGAGGGAGCATGGAGCATCCTGCTCTCAGTGAAGTTCTCGCACCTGTTCAGGTGTTGATACAGACTGTGTATCAAGCTTGAGCGAGAGAGCGAGAGCGAGAAAATAGTCCTTCACTAGGGAGACTGTGTGTGTATGTGGAGGAGGGTCTTGGAGGAGGAAGAGAGGCTGGCTCCTGACTGGCTCCCACCTGGACCCAGGAGAACTCAGTTCACTCTCCCCAGACTCTGCGTTGCACCACAGGAGACCCAAAAGAATGCGGAGTCTAATCTGCTCTCAGAGAAGTTCTCTCACCTGTCCAGGTGCAATAAGACTTTGAAGAAAGTTGTATGGACTTTATAATCAGTTTCACTTTTCATGACTTGTACATGGGAAAAGGTGCTGTGTGGGAAGATTGCTGTGTGGGAAGATTGAGGGAGGCTGTGCTCAGACTCCCATGGCCTGGCTGGTTTTCCTTAGCTTGGGTACCAGTCTGTTTGTGCTATCACTAGGCAAGAAGTGGAGTGATGCCACAAATAGACTGGTACCCAGGCTAGGTTCACTTGGCCCTGGAGAAAACCAGGTTCACTCTGAACTCTCAGAGATGTTACCAGTGCAGATGCATCATGACTTAGAAGCAAAGTTTTGTATAGCCTTTTTTGAAAAGTTGTGTATGGACGTAATAATCAGCTTCACTAGAGAGAAAGAAAACATGACATATCCTTACACACACACACACACACACACACACACATTAACCCGGTGAATTAGAACCTTAGTGGGCAGGGATTTACCCAGGGGCCAAGTAGGACACACATCAACTAGGAAGGGAAGGAACACTCAGGACAGAACCGGAACACAAATCCACATTATAACACACTTCGGCCTCCTACCACAGAGGACATGATATAAACCATCCAGAACATAGTAATGGAGTATCACTGTACCCTAGCTGATGATATGAGTGAAAGATTACAGGAAATGTGTGTTATGTGCAGTGTCCCCTTATGAAAAAAGATTGCAGTCAGAATGCAGTATAACTGCAGTGCGCTGCAAATACTGTGCTGCGTCCAAAGTAACACACATTTTTTTTACTGCAGTAATTTTGCAATGTAACTGCAGTTAGAGTGTAGTATAGCTGCAGTTATTCTGCAATTACTGCGTCCAAAATACTACTTTGTGTGTGTGTGTGTTTGTGTGTGTGTGTGTGTGTGTGTGTCTGTGTCTGTGGCTACTCTGTGGAGGCATTATGAGATTCAAACAGTAGCTAATTTATTTCTTGCTGAGCCTATTTCTGTCAATATTTACTAGCAGCAGGGGCCTCTTGCTTCAGTGGTCAAATAACACTAGAAACATGTGCAACAGACCCATAAGCCACTGATAATGTATGAGGGTAAAGAGATGTGGAGAGCGTTGGGAAGAATGTTTGGGCGTATCTGAGGAAGAAAGAGGACAAATACATCAGTACAGACTTTGTAGCTAACTGACTTTCGTCTTTTTGGCTGACCATGTTTGTGTTGTAGTGAGAGAAGCATCAGTGGGTGGTTTTCACTGGGTTATGGAAGCTGTATTTTAGTGTAAGACAAATCTGACCTCAGGTCGACTTAACTGTGTAAGGTGACATGACACATGGCTGCTAGTAGCCCACCACAGCTAACTAGCCGGCATAACACAGCTAACTAGCTAGCACACAACAGCTAAATAGTATAACACAGATAACTAGCGCAACACAGCTTACTAGCTAGCACACAACAGCTAACTAGCGCAACACAGCTAACTAGCTAGCACACAACAGCTAACTAGTGCAACACAGCTAACTAGCTAGCACACAACAGCTAACTAGCACAACACAGCTAACTAGCTAGCACACCACAGCTAACTTAGTAAGACTAACACGTATGTGTCTTTCTGTCTCTCTGTTTCCAGTTGACGGCTGCATACATAAAGCGGCAGGCTCCTGTCTATATGAAGAATGCATCACACTCAACGGCTGTGAAACCGGCAACGCCAAGATCACCTGTGGCTACGACCTACCGGCTAGATGTGAGTACCGTTTAATCCATTATGATCCCTGTTACAATTTTCCCTGCCGTGGGTGCTGTTTGGACGCTACACAATACCTGCAATGAATACAGTTCATTCTATATGATCCCTACACATTGAACATGATCCCTGTGAAACATGTCGCTGAACATGTGAAACGTTGGGACATGATGTTGCTGCTATGCATTACAGCCAATCGGAACATTGTAACAACATGACTGCCAACCTAATTATCACTACACCACCCACCCACCAGCTACAAGATCACAGTTAACCTACCCCATAGGCAAAATTGGTTGCAATGATGTCCAGTATATCCCTTCTGTAAGATATTGTTGCCAGTGATGTCTGCAACATTACATAATGACTACACTGACATTGTGAATCACACCACTGCCTCACTGCATACTGAATCACATTGGGGACATTTTAGTAATTTTGGGATGAATCCTATCAATCAGCCCATCGAATTGACAGTTGCTTGCACACTTTATTTGTTTATTTTTGGATATAGAACAACAGTTCCATCATCGTTTATTAGTAGTGATTGGCCATTACTGATGAATGGGTTCTTATTATTAGCAGAGTCATTATGATTATGATGGGTAGGTGTTTGTTCTACGCCCTGTTGAAGGTGCCATCTGTACACAAAGTCTGCATCCCAAATGGCACACTATTCCCCTTTACAGGGATTTTTCAGGAATAGGAGGCAGGTAGGAGGTGTATAACATGCATTTGTCTGCGTGTGTGTGTGTGTGAGAGAGAGAGAGAGAGAGAGAGAGAGAGAGAGAGAGAGAGAGAGAGAGACTGGTAATGGATGAAGAGGTGTGTCTGTGGACACAGCTGGATTGGGGGAGTGATGGGGTGATATAGGTCCATGGGTAATTATTTGTAATGCACTTGCCACTCTTAAAAAGCTGCCACAAACAACGTTCCAAACAAAGCTGGAATAATATGGTAGGGTTAGAGTTTACAAACAAAAAAACAAGTGTATTTTTCTTTGGTACAGTTCTGTCATACTGTATTAAACATCCCAGTGGTAGTGCCTTGTCCCTGAAGAGTTTCTGTAAAACAGAGAGAGGGGGTGCCTCCCAAATTGCACCCTATTCCCTATATAGTGTACTACTTTTCACTAGAGTCCTATGAGCCCTGGTTGAAAGTAGTGCCCTATAAAGGGAATAGGGTGCCATTTGGGACTGACCCAGATACAGGACCAAGAGAGCCTGTGAAATTAGAAGAGGGTTGGAAGCAAATGAAAGTTATGGAGAAATTGGTTTGTGTTTAATGTGTCTTAAAGCTGTCAAACAGGCCAAGCAGATAAACCCATGAGTCATGCAGGATGACGGACAGGTGGTTCCATTGACTGCTATGGAAAACACACACACGTGCACACACACGCATGGACACACAGTCTGTTTCATTGTCTGCTATGGCAACACTGTCTGACACTTCCATTACAATTTAATAGCTATCCATGTCAAATGTCATAGTTTAATAACTTACTATGTCACTATATCACAAGTTGGAAACAATCTCGGGCCCTGGGCACATCTTCTGTAGGGGAGAGTGGTTTAAGTTGAGCCATTTTTTACATTCAGCATCATTCCGTCAAGTGAAATATAGCATTCTTTCTAACAAAGTTATCTACATATATTTCAGGATTTGTGTATCCCTGGAAATAATCTGAATGCATGTAAACATAACAGTTTTGAAAACATAGTTTGTCCCAAAAAAGTGGTATCTTGATACAGCTACGGGACAGGGTAAGTTAAGCCGTCTACACATTTCTGTACTGAAAGAAATATTACCACTACCTTTTTAAGACCATGTCCATCTTTATTTCCCAAACACAATTCAACACAATCACAATAGTTTTTTTTGTCTTTTAATCATTTTAAGCATCTTTTAACACAGGCCTAATACCTAACAAACACTATGTACTTTTTTTAACACTTTAACATAGGCCAGGCCCTGTTGTTACCTCATATCCCAGATATAATAACATGAGTTTGGAATGCATCAGAAAAGAAGAGAGCAACAAATTGATTGAAATAAGTCTTGTCAGTTAGTTTTCTCTTCAATATGACACTTCTCTGCTGCTAAATCCCAAACATATTTATTTTTTCCTCTTGTTCGCATCGCTGTCATCCTTACTATTTCCACTGTTGACTGCTCTTGGAAATTGACAGCTTTTTTAACTTCCCTTCTGTCTGTCTGTGAATGCTAGGCTTTGACTAAATAACTATTTTCTCTGGTTGCTTCCAAAATGGCACCCTATTCCCTATATAATGCACAACTTTTCACCAGAACCCTATGTTCCCTGGTTGAAAGTAGTGCACTATGTAAGAAATAGGGTTCCACTTGGAACGTAGCCTCTATCTGAAGTCTCTATCAGAAGTCTTTCAGACGTTCATATTATTTTCTTTTTTGTCATGAATTGTCCTTGTGTGACTTAATATCTGTTGTCCTCTGCCTACGCAGCCATTCTGAGCCTGTCACTACGGAGTGTTCTGTTCTCATTTGATCAATTCATAAAATCCTCACAAAACATTCTTGTTCCCCTCCCAAAATGAACAAAACAGTTACAATGGCGAAGACAAACAGTAGTACAAAGGTTTGTATTATGTTTCATTTTAATTTGCTGGTAATCAACATTTCCTTGTTTGTTTTGATTGACATTATGCTCTGCTCAGCCTGGTTTGTATTTCCTGCTTTGCCCCTTTTTACACACACACACACACACTTATATAATAAATAATATATACAGATTTAGGATCTTAATTTGACCTATATTGTCATAGCAAAATAATCCTGCGGCAACAGGATTTGAACATTTAGTAATGTTGCTTGATCGATGGTTAGGCTATTAGCTGTCCAAAAGTAGGCTACATGAAAAGTACAATATTGTTAATATAACCGTGGGTTTTCAGTTACTTTTTGCAAATCACGCAGGAAAATTCTCAGCAACAAAATAGTGACCAAATTAAGATCCTACATCTGTAGAAAATTTTAATGGAATATATGGGTTTCGTATGTGGTGTTTAGTTCAAGGCTAGCCTACGTGTGTACATATAAAGGATTTAGACGCTCTAGTTTTTCATACAAACACACAATTATGTACTCTCCCCTGGGCTAATGTAAATGAAGTGGACTTACTGAAATTGAAATGAAGCTAATTCAAAGACGTTTGCCATTCTCGCTTACTAACGAGGTGAATGTTGCCAACCCCAGGAAATATAGAAATATAGAAATTCACTTTATTAATTTCTCCTTTGATATTAATGTTTTCACTTGTGTCTGTTTCATAAACTATTTGATTTGAAGTTGATTTGACTAATGATTCAAACAGATACTGTTTGGGTAATTGAAACATGGGCTGTGCTGGGTTGGCTATCAGCCTGTGTGGTGTGGTGAATACATAGGCCATATTTCAACAGTCAGACGTCTATGGAAGAGTCACATATCCATGGAAATTGGGTCAGAGTCACACTAACTCTCCATAGGTACGAGACTCTAAGCTAATATGGCCACCGTACACTTAGGTCACTCTGTGGAAAAGCTTCACTGCAGATGAATCATTAGGGTAAGGAACCACACAGAATCCCAACATACATCATATTGTTCCTTAGTATCACACAATATAATCAGGTAGTGTTTGGGAACACATCAGAGTCAAACTTCAACATAACAGAATGATGTCATGGCTGCTACGGCGGCAGTGTGATCGTGAGTGCGGGGCGCTGGTATGTTAATATATGTATGTGTATTTATTGTTTTAAAACCAGACCCTGTCATGCCTTATTTTGTGACTAGACGCACACACACACACATGCACACACACACCACACACCTGACATATGTTTACAGATGGTAATATCCATCCCATTTCCAAGACTGTCAAGGAAAAGGTGGAAGAACGAGGGACAGACAGAGAGAGAGAGAGAAACTGAGTGTGAGAAAGAGAGAGAGCGTGAGAGAAAGAGAGAGAGCGAGAGAGAGAGAGGACAGAACAGATGGGCTGTTTACCGTTTAATTCTTGGCAAAGACAAGTCTCTCATTTCCAAGGATGTGGCCTTTCTCCACGCTTTCCAATTTTACCCAAACACTGGGGCACCGTTCCCAATCTGTTCCCCCCCAAATTTCCCAATATCTCCCTCAGGACAGCCCTGTACTGTACCATAGGGAAGCAGGCCAATGCCAACCTCTCCCCCTCTCCCCTCCTCTCCTCCGCCTCACCTCTCCTCTCCTCTGAGACCAGTTTCAGCTGGGGGCTGTAGTCCCCCCCTGGAGAGTGAGGCCTTGAAGAGACTTTCCGGAATATTTGCATATTTTTTTGCCTATAGTTCTGAAAGTAGCACTCAAGAGCCAAAACGGGTCCCTGAAAATTGCGTAGTACGTCATACAGTATATGTGAAGTACATCTTTGATCTCTCTTCTGTGTCACTGAGCCGTTTGGCCCGCCCTGGAACCTCATTGGATAACGCTGGGTAGGCCTGGGCCAGCCTTCTTCTTCTTCCACTGTTCAACTCGTCAATGTGCATCTTGCTACAGTAGCTGTCACTCAAATGGCGAGGGGCAGAAGCTCAGTGGCTGGAACTCGAATTGCTATGAGGCTGGCCCATGTGGGCCAAGCTTGCATTACTCAAAATGGCGCCAGACAGCTTCCAGAAAATAGTCGCTTTCAAGCTAGAGATTTCGTGGCTAATTGAGGTAAGACAGTAATTCTGCTCATAGATTATTCATGATTGATACATCCAGCCCAAAGCGGGAAGTAAAAAAAAATTATGACCTAGTCGCCAAAGTTCAGGAAAACCTCTTTAATTTAGTTATCCAGAGTAGCTTTGGATCTCCCTCCCGCAAGGCACATACACATAGCAGAGTTCTCCTCTCCTGTCTCAGGGTGCTGATGAGAGCCACAGACCCTTTCTTTCTAATCAAATCATATCAAATCAAATGTTATTTGCCACATGCGCCGAATACAACAAGTGTAATGCTTACTTACAAGCCCTTAACCAACAATGCAGTTTTTTAAAAGTGTTAAGTAAAAAATAGATAAGTAAAAAAATAAAAAATAGCAAATGTCACTAAGTGAAGGTCTAAGGTAGAATAGTATTGCTCTACCATATCCGAGTTCTATGAGATGAAATACATTCTGTAGTTGCGTTGAAAGGAGTTGTGAATTATCTCAATTTCCCTGAGCCGGTCTAGACTCTTCTCCTAGTAGTGAATAGGGCTCAATGGGTCTTCTCTCAAACAGCTTCTAACCCTTGTATGTAGGGTTGTTCTCAAGTACAGTATCTTTTGCACTGTATAGTGCATTGTGGTTTTATACAGTCACCTTGAAAGCTTCATGAAAGAGTATTCTTTCTGTCAAATGTACGATGAGAGAGAGAGAAAAACAGAGATATAGAGAGAGAATCAGAGAGAGAGAGAGAGAGAGAGAGAGAGAGAGAGAGAGAGAGAGAGAGAAACAGAGAGATAGACAGAGAAAACAAGGTTATTCTTCTCATCAAATGTGAATCTCTCCAACCAACTGGCCTCAGGCACAGATCACAATCTGTCAAGGGCGCTGGTAAATTATATCACTTTAGCTAATATGGAAATTATAAGAAAAGGAGGGAAGGTACAACTAGTAAAGGAATAAGAAATAAAATGCTTCCTCATGTCTGGGCAAAGAGTTGGTTTGCATCCCAAATGGCAACCTATTCCTTATATAGTGCATTACTTTTGACCAGGGCTCATATGGGTACAATTTTGGGGGGGGAAATAGGGGTACAATTTGGTGTCTCAAAGGGACTGGTTTGCCCCTCAGTGGAAGTAGCTCAAAGTAATGATGTGAAATCTTAGTTGTTCATGTTTGGAGCATGACATGATGCGCTGAGCGAATGGAAATGACAACTATAAAACCCGGCCATTTGGAGATATATATATTTTTTCTATCCTCAGGAAGAAAATGACCGTCCATTAGTCCTCACTAAGCAGTTTAGGCTGAGGCTCAGTGGTTGACAAACTGCCCCTTTAAGGCTCCATCCCTAATTGCAGCCTATTCCCTATATAGTCCCTATATAGTGCACTAATTTTGACCTGGGCCCTATGGGGAATAGGGTGGCATTTGAGACCCACTTGAGAGAGTACCTATTCACATCTGGGACTGATTATGATGGTCGGGCCAAGGATTATTAATCAATGATTAATCATTATCCACGTAGCATAGCAGAAAGACTCCAAATAAAACCCTGTCTGTCTATTACATCTGACAGGGAAATGGTCTATTTGACCCTTGGATGTGTCTCAAATGGCACCCTATTCCCTATATAGTTCACTACACTACCGGTCAAAAGTTTTAGAACACCTACTCATTCAAGGCATTTTTTTTATTTTTACTATTTTCTACATTGTAGAATAATAGTGAATACATCAAAACTATGAAATTACACATATGGAATCATGTAGTAACCAGAAAAGTGTTAAACAAATCAAACTATATTTTAGATTTTAGATTCTTCAAATAGCCACCCTTTGCCCCCTCTTGGCATTCTCTCAACCAGCTTCACCTGGAATGCTTTTCCAACAGTCTTGAAGGAGTTCCAACATATGCTGAGCACTCGTTGGCTGCTTTTCCTTCACTCTGAGGTCCGACTCATCCCAAACCATCTCAATTTGGTTGAGGTCAGGGGATTGTGGAGGCCAGGTCATCTGATGCAGCACTCCATCACTTTCCTTCTTGGTCAAATAGCCCTTACACAGCCTGGAGGTGTATTGGGTCATTTTCCTGTTGAAAAACAAATGATAGTCCCACTAAGCCCAAACCAGATGGGATGGCATATCGCTGCAGAATGCTGTGGTAGCCATACTGGTTAAGTGTGCCTTGAATTCTTAATAGATCACAGAGTGTCACCAGCAAAGCACCCCCACACCATAACACCTCCTCCTCCATGCTTTACGGTGGGAAATACACATGCGGAGATCACCCGTTCACGCACATCGTGTCTCACAAAGACACGGCGGTTGGAACCAAAAATCTCAAATTTGGACTCCAGACCAAAGGACAAATTTCCACCGGTCTGATGTCCATTGCTTGTGTTTCTTGGCCCAAGCAAGTCTCTTCTTCTTATTGGTGTCCTTTAGTATTGGTTTCTTTGCAGCAATTCGAACATGGCCTGATTCACACAGTCTCCTCTGAACAGTTGATGTTGAGATGTGTCTGTTACTTGAAGTCTGTGAAGCATTTATTTGGGCTGCAATTTCTGAGGCTGGTAACTCTAATGAACTTATCCTCTGCAGCAGAGGTAACTCTGGGTCCTCCATTCCTGTGGCGGTCCTCATGAGAGCCAGTTTCATCATAGCGCTTGATGGTTTTTGCGACTGCACTTTAAGAGACTTTCTAAGTTCTTGAAATGTTCCGTATTGACTGACCTTCATGTCTTAAAGTAATGATGGACTGTCATTTCTCTTTGCTTATTTGAGCTGTTCTTGCCATAATATGGACTTGGTCTTTTACCAAGTAGGGCAATCTTCTGCCAAATAGGGCTACCTTGTCACAACACAACTGATTGGCTCAAACACATTAAGAAGGAAAGAAATTCCACAAATTAACTTTTAAAAAGGCACACCTGTTAATTGAAATGCATTCCAGGTGACTACCTCATGAAGCTGGTTGAGAGAATGCCAAGAGTGTGCAAAGCTGTCATCAAGGCAAAGGGTGGCTATTTGAAGAATTTGTTTAACACCTTTTTGGTTAATACATGATTCCATATATGTTATTTCATAGTTTTGATGTCTTCACTATTATTCTACAATGTAGAAAATAGTAAAAATAAAGAAAAATCATTGAATGAGTAGGTGTTCTAAAATATTTGACCGGTAGTGTACTTTTGACCAAAGCCCTATTCTGACCGTAGGGCGCTGGTCAAAAGTAGAGAACTATATAGGGAATAATCCTTGTGAGTTACATGAGTTGTTATGTTCAGCTGAAGACAAGGCTTTGTGGTTAGGAAGTCAGTCAGCCTTAACCTGGTCCCAGAGCTGTTTGGGCTATCATGCCAAGTCCTGACAATTATCATAGGAGTTGAAAAGACAACACAAACTGATCTGGGACCAGGCTAAGGTAATTTATCCATAGATTTATAGATCAGTAGTTTCAAGTTTTAATGTCACAGTGAAATGCCTTTCTTGTAAACTCAAAACCCAACAATGCAATAATCAATAACAATGTATTACTAGAAAAAAAAACACCAGAAATAAGAATAGGAAATATGAAATACACAATAAAGTAAGTAAGCATACTATATTCAGGAAATATTTAAAATGTCAGTTCCAATACAATATTTACATGTGCAGGGATACTGGAGGTAGATGTAAGGCGACTATACAACAGGATATAAGATAAACAGAGGAGCAGCAGCTTGTATGTGAGTGGGTTTGCGGGTGTGTAGAGTCAGTATAAATGTATGTGCATATTATGTGTGAATGAGCAAATGATGGAGTGAGTGTTTGTGTGTGTGTTGGAGTGACAGTGTGTGTGAGTGTGTAGGGCCCTGTGAGTTTTCATAGAGACAGTGCAAAGATACAAAGTTAACTCAGATAGTCCGTGTAGCTAATTTGTTAGCTATTTATCAGTCGTATTGCTTGGGGACATGTATCCTTTGTTTTAAGAGTTTGTCCCCAAGATGTCCCCTGAGTTGTGTTTTGCATGCTTTTATGTTGAGCATTTATTTTAAAGTTCATAAAGTTTAGAGTTTGTAACTGTTTGCCTTTTTGTCTCTAGTGCCATTCTATTTTCATGGAGAGAAACTAAAGCTATCTCTTCACAAAACAAACAGAGAGAGAAAAAGAGAGAGAGAGAGAAAGACAATTTGCGAAAACGCTTGATTAAATATTCATCCGTCAGTTGGTGTTCGAATTTTCATTCCAAAATATTTTGGGAATGTGGTCATAAAAATAGGCTAAATATAAAAAAGCACAACAAGATCAAAAGCTGTGATAAATTATTAAACCAACACTAGAAACTCATATATTATTTGTTGTGGGTGGCAGTGTCAGTTCTTATTCTATAAAAGAAAACAAAATGATAAGTTGTTTGTCATGATGATTCTGTCCGGTTTATATCTGGGTTAAATGGTCTTCTAATGACTGGACAGTAACCAACTGTATTAGCTCGATAGTTACTCCACTGTCTCCTTAAACAGGCTAGGGAGCTACTGTTCAGAAGGACCTCTCACTGAATCCTTGTTTCCATTGGCACTTTGAATTGGTGGCAAATTCGAGCTGGCTCGAAAGGAATTCTCAAATTCGAGCTGGGTTGGGGAAAACAGGACCAGTGTAGCCCAGTTTCACAACTGGTGCTTGGACCGATTATAATTCAGGCTGGTGACACCGTTACTATGCAACCACGTATTCACTGCTGGATGCTGACATGTTTAGCTTGTCTGGGTTTGTGCTCTTTGTTGCTGTTAGCTAGCACATGGACAAGCAGTACTGCAGTAGTCAGACATGACACAAATTACCACCATAGCTGGATCCATCATTTATTTTTGAACTACACAATAAACTTTTATGAAAACAGAGTTAGCCCTTGAATGCTAGCTAGCTAACTTTAGCTTGCAAATCAGAGTTGAAACAAGATAGCTAGCTAGCAAGCTAACGTGAGCTAGCAGGGATTTTAGCTAGCCAGGTCGTTTTGAAAGCTAGCTAGCTACACCCTATCGAACCTGTCTGCTTTGTTTGGTTAGCTAGCTAATTGCATGGCAAGCAAGCAAGGTAGACTGTAAAACCAAGTGTTTAGGATCTGAATACATAACTAAACACTTTTCTGTAACAATTTTTAAACACGTCAAGGCATTTAAAGTGTCTATGAAAACATGGACCTCGTTGAAGACCAAATGCAGCCCCCGGGGCAAACTGAGTTCGACACCTCTGACCTAAACCATCTAAACTGGAACAACCATCTCAGTAACAGGTGCAATGAGTCCAACCCCTTACAGATTGGATTAGTTTAGAAATATGTAAGTTATTTATCTTTGTATAGTATAAGATCAATTAATCAATCAATGTGCAAGGGGAAACATATATATATTAAAACAAAATATTTTAAAAATCAACCTGCAACTAAGCATCCTGGGAAATATGATAATGAGGCCCCTCCCACATCTTTTTCACTCAGTGAGCTAACGGAAATTAACTCAACACACTCGAGTAACAACAACACCACGCGATTGAAATGTAGAATCAAATGTCCTGTTCAGTTGTGCTGAAATGTAGGTAAGGTGACAGACATTCCTAACACTGATCTGAATAAAAGGCATGGAAAGTCACATACATTTCTAATGACTAAATGCACTCTAAACAGGATGATGGGGAAGTAAACACTAGTGTTTAAAATCTGAACACTTAGGAGATATAGGTGTTCTCCTGGTTGGAAACTGATTGGAAAAAGCTGACTATAATGTTTAAAATTGCATTCTAAAGATATGTGTTTAAGATGAGAATACTTATTGGCAAATCTAAATGCCTAATGTTTAAGTTTTAAACACTGACGTTTAGGTTATAAACGTGTCATATGTTTATAACCTAAACGTATGTCATATGTATGGTTTTACAGTGTAGGAATTAAGCTAGCTAGCCTGTTATGCTAGTGATGACGCTAATCGTTTAGCTAGCTAGCAAGCTAAATACATGGCTCTGTCTGGCGCTGGCAGAAGTATGGGGTAATGTTAGTTACAGTGTGGTGAGGGTGGATTAAATTATTTCTTCAACATTTTGCTAGCAACATTAGCGAAGCTAGTTGCACAGTCTCATTGGCTATCTAGCAACATTACATACTTTCTAAATTCTGTAAACAGTGGAAACGCATTTCAAGCTAGCTATAGCCCACGAAGGCCAGCCCAACCCAACCCAATCCGGGTTGACTTCAAAGTGCCAATGGAAACAGGGCTTGAAATTATTTCATGTTTCTCTCTGCCCTTCTCCATGTGTAATTGCTCAAGGGACGGGAATCAGAGTTGAGATTCAGAGTTTAGATAAGCGTGTGGAACTCAGACTTTTGCGTAAATCATTAATTGACAATTTGAAGTCAATGGGAGATGTAATTTTTATTTAAGCACACTCAAGTCAGAAGACTGCACTCAACGAGCTGTATAAGGCCATAAGCAAACATGAATATGCTCATCCAGAAGCGGCGCTAATAGTGGCCGGGGACTATAATGCAGGCAAACTTAAATTCATTTTACCTCATTTCTACCAGCATGTCACATGTGCAACCAGAAAAAAAGAACTATAGACCACCTTTACTCCACACACAGAGACGCATACAAAGCTCTCCGTCGCCCTACATTTGGCAAATCTGACCATAATTCTATCCTTCTGATTCCTGCTTACAAGAAAAAACTAAAGCAGGAAGTACCAGTGACTCGCTCAATAGGTAAGTAGTCAGATGACGCGATGCTAAGCTACAGGACTGTTTTGCTAGCACAGACTGGAATATGTTCCAGGATTCTTCCGAAGGCATTGAGGAGTACACCACTTCAGTCACTGGCTTCATCAATAATTGCATTGATCACGTCATCCCCACAGTAACCGTACGTACATACCCCAACCAGAAGCCATGGATTACAGGCAACATCTGCACTGAGCTAAAGGGTAGACTTGCCGCTTTTAAGGAGTGGGACTCTAACCCGGACGCTTATAAGAAATCCCGCTATGCCTTCCGACGAAACATCAAACAGGCAAAGCGTCAATACAGGACTAAGATTTTGGTTTTGTACTACACCGGCTCCGACGCTCGTCGGATGTGGCAGAGCTTGCAAACTATTACAGACTACAAAGGGAAGCACAGCCGCAAGCTGCTCAGTGACACAAGCCTACCAGACGAACTAAATCACTTCTATGCTCGCTTCGAGGCAAGCAACACTGAAGCATGCATTAGAGCATCAGCTGTTCCGGACGACTGCGCGATCATGCTCTCTGTAGCCGATTTGAGTAAGACCTTTAAACAGGTAAACATTCACAAGGCTGTGGAGCCAGATGGATTACCAGGACATGTACTCAGAGCATGCGCTGACCAACTGGCAAGTGTCTTCACTGACATTTTCAACCTGTCCCTGACTGAGTCTGTAATATCAACATGTTTCAAGCAGACCACCATAGTCCCTGTGCCCAAGAACCCCAACGTAACCTGCCTAAATGACTGCCGACCCGTAGCACTCACGTCTGTAGCCATGAAGTGCTTTGAAAGGCTGGTCATGCCTCACATCAACACCATTATCCCAGAAACCCTAGACCCACTCCAATTTGCATTCCGCCCCAACAGATCCACAGATGATGCAATATCTATTGAGCTCCACACTGCCCTTTCCCACCTGGACAAAAGGAACACCTATGTGAGAATGCTATTCATTGACTACAGCTCAGCGTTCAACACCATAGTGCCCTCAAAGCTCATCACTAAGCTAAGGACCCTGAACTAAACAACTTCTTCTGCAACTGGATCCTGAACTTCCTGACCCGCCACCCACAGGTGGTAAGGGTAGAGAACAACACATCTGCCACGCTGATCCTCAACAGGGGGTCCCCTCAGGGGTGCGTACTTAGTCCCCTCTTGTACTCCATGTTCACCCACGACTGCGTGGCCAAGCACGACTCCATGACCATCATTAAGTTTGCTGACGACACAACGGTGGTAGGCCTGATCACCGACAACGATGAGAGCCTATAGGGAGGAGGTCAGAGACCTGGCCATGTGGTGCCAGGACAACAACCTCTCCCTCAACGTGAGCAAGACAAAGGAGCTGATCATGGACTACAGGAAAATAAGGTCTGAACACACCCCCATTCACATCAACAGGGCTTTGGTGGAGCGGGTCGAGAGCTTCAAGGTCCTTGGTGTCCACATCACCAACAAAATATCATGGTCCAAACACACCAAGACAGTCGTGAGGAGGGCACGACAACGCCTATTCCCCCTCAGGAGACTGAACATATTTGGCATGGTTCCCCAGATCCTCAAAAAGTTATACAGCTGCACCATCGACAGCATCCTGACTGTTTGCATCACCGCCTGGTATGGCAACTGCTCGGTATCCGACCGCAAGACACTACAGAGGATAGTGCGTACGGCCCAGTACATCACTGGGGCCAAGCTTCCTGCCGTCCAGGACCTCTATACTAGGCGGTGTCAGAGGAAGGCCCAAATAATTGTCAAAGACTCCAGTCACCCTAGTCATAGACTGTTCTCTCTGCTACTGCACGGCAAGCGGTACCAGAGCGCCAAGACTAGGTCCAAAAGTCTCCTTAACAGCTTCTACACCCAAGCCATAAGTCTGCTGAACAATTCATCAAATGGCTACCCGGACTATTTGCATTGATACACTTCTGTTACTCGCTGTTTATTATCTATGCATAGTCACTTTACCCCTATGTATATGTACATATTACCTCAATTACCTCGACTAACCTGTACCCCCGCACATTGACTCGGTACCGGAACCCCCTGTATATAGCCCCGTTATTGTTATTTTATTGTGTTACTTTTGTTTATTTAGTAAATATTTTCTTAACTTGTATTTTCTTAAAACTGCATTGTTGGTTAAGGGCTTGTAAGTAAGCATTTCACTGTAAGGTCTACACCTGTTGTATTCGGCGCATGTGACAAATAACATTTGATTTGAGTTGATGCCCAAGGTGAACTGTAATGTGAATCTCCTGGCCAAGGCCTTTATCAGTGATATTTTACACTATTTAGTCCACACTGTCGCTGTAGAAACCTTCACTACTTAATGTACGTAGTTATATTTAACTAAAATATATACTACAATATAGTTCTGTGTGGTCTGCCTGGGATAGCTGAATGTCCCAAAGGAACGTTTAGACCAGTGGTGTCAAAGAAATGTTGCCCTGGGGGCCGCATTCGTTCTTCAACAAGGTCCAGAGGGCCGAACTGAGAATTGGTTATATGTTTTTGTCGTCAAAATATGCACAAATTAGTCCTCTATCCATCATTTTTTGAATATTTGATGCTTCCTGACTGTCTAGCTTTAATTTTGGTGATCATAAGCAAGCTTGACACAGTCAAGAAACTGTATGAATGTAGGTCCATTATCATTTCTACATAGTTTCGATTTGGTTTTAGGTATTTTAAAGTATATTGAGTTCATCCTCCCCCATTAAAAAAATTAATATATTATTATTATTATGAAGATCTTTTACTCAAACCACCTGAGGGCCGTATGTTTGACACCCCTGGTTTAGACTGACAAGGGGAGAAAAGGGGGTTGTTTTTATTTTCCATTTAGTATTTTCCTCAAATGTGTTTTTCTTCCTAGGGCTGTTATAGATTGACAGTTCAAACGCCTTCACTGCTGTTTATAGTTAGTTTTTCTTCTTTCCTCTCCCTTTGTTCAGAATGTAAGCACATGGTTTAAATAATTAATGATAGTTGGATGCCAAGAATGAAGGGCAACATTTCATTTGTTCCAATAATATATGTCCCTGTCATGTAGTCGCTAATTGTTTCTCTCTATTTCGGTTCTATAATGAACTAACATATTGTGACTTCAGTTTGCCAGTGAACTAACACAATTGCAGTGTTTTTTATTGCTTTGGTGCAGTTTTCACAAGTATGTGGTACATTTCCCTAGTACAAAATTCAAAACAGATAATCAAATAGGCAGTTGTTTCAAAACTCTAAGCACATGTTCAATTGACTGAGTACAACACACAAAATCATACAGCCACTTTTTCACCAAACTTTATCAGTGTTTCATCAAGAAATACAGTGGCTTGTGAATGTATTCACCCCCCTTGGCATTTTTCCTATTTTGTTGCCTTTAAACCTGGAATTAAAATTGATTTTGGGGGGGGTTGTATCATTTGATTTACACAACATGCCTACCACCTTGAAGATGCAATTTTTTAAAATTTGTTTTTAAACAAACAACGAATAAGACAAAAAAAAAACAGAAAACTTGAGCGTGCATAACTATTCACCACCCCCCAAAGTCAATACTTTGTATAGCCACCTTTTGCAGCAATTACAGCTGCAAGTCTCTTTTCTGGATTTTTGTTGTTGTTATTCTGTCTCTCACTGTTTAAATAAACCTACCATTAAAATTATAGACTGATCATGTCTTTGTCAGTGGGCAAACGTACAAAATCAGCAGGGGATCAACTACTTTTTTCCCTCACTGTAAATACTTATTGACTCAAGACATTTCAGCTTTTCATTTTTTATTTATTTGTGAAAATGTGTTAAAACAAATACCACTTTGACATTATGGGGTATTGTGTGTAGGCCAGTGACACAACATCTCAATTTAATCAATTTTAAATTCAGGCTGTAACACAACAAAATGTGGAAAAGATCAAGGGGTGTGAATACTTTCTGAAGGCACTGTATAAGTATGATCATTTTATTTGGACAAATACAGTGTTTTATTAGCCCATGTGGGCTGGGCGTCATGAAGATGCATGACATTATAATACAATAAACCAATCTATCTAGCAAGCTAGCTAACACAATGTGACCTACTTTCTGTTTTTACTTCACTGTCCACGTGTGACTTTCTTTTTCACTATCCAGTCACAGATGAACACAGTCAAACGTATAACACCCTGTTAATTCCAAGGGTACTATAAACCTATCTAGAGAAACACCAGTCAGTGGGAGCGGAGAGAGAGGTTTCAGCTACTTATCTGTGTTTACACTCTATCGTTCTGAAGGTCATTTCAATCATTATAATCCTTCCTCATCAACTACCTCTACCTCCATGGGGCTCCAGATGCTGCAGCTACACACACACACATATACGCATGGACACTCTATGATATTTATAGTATCTGCACCTGGACTAATAATTAGAATGATTAACATTAGCGTGATAAATCTCTTTCTCTCTCTCACTCTCTTTCTTTCTCTCTCTCTCTCTCTCTCTCTCTCTCTCTCTCTCTCTCTCTCTCTCTCTCTCTCTCTCTTGCTCGCTTTCTCTGTCCCTCTCGCTCTCTCTCTCCCTCTTTCTCTCTCTCTCTCTCTCTCTCTCTCTCTCTCTCTCTCTCTCTCTCTCTCTCTGTCTCTCTCTCTCTCTCTCTCTCTCTCTCATTGATATCTATGAGAGATGTCCTCCATGCCCTATTTAATCTGAGAGACTGGGCCGTCTGTTAGTCTCGCTCTCCACTCAGCAAACACTGATAAATCACAGCAAAGTACCCACTCTTAGTAAGTGGCACATAGCTCATTGTGATTTAATTAACCCCCCACCCCCCACCACCACGCACCCTGAAACATTATCATTCAGCAGAGTAAGTTTGTCACGCGGATAGATCTCCACCCAATCTGTCGTCAGAAACGTTAAAGGGTTGGTTCACCCAAATGACAAAATGACTTTTGATCTATGGACATTTTGTTGGGTGAACTATCCCTTTAAAGCCAGACCTGACGCTACCAGAGTGCCAGAGGACACAGCACACTAATGTGTTGATTTGTGTTCATGGATGCGTCCCAAATGGCACCCTATTCCCTATGTAGTGCACTACATTTGACCAGGGCTCGTAGTGTTAAATCAAAACAAGTTCTGGATTGGCTGTCCTCAAACACTAACTGTAACCCTCCTGCGACCAACCACAGACAAAGATAAGATTGCACTAACAATACTATCTTGCAATATGGGAAATTCAACACAAACATGTCCCCACTGTTTATAAACCCCAGGAAGAGTAGCTGCTGCTTCAGCAACAAACAAAATACAACCAAATAGGAAATAAACACTTTTTTGTCTCCTCCGTATGAAACCATCAATCATGTTCCAAACGTAATCTTTTCCAAATTCTAATATCGCCTATCAAGGACAAGTAGGAAATTGCACTCACTTTGTCACCAGTTTTCAACAACAACACCCTTGTCGTGTTTATATTACGTGTTTGCTGCTTGTTCTGTGGTTTCAGAGTGGTATTAAGATAGCACAAACAACACCATACGCACAGTCTCTAGTCCCTGGTCTGGCCTGCAGATATAACATGTGGTTTCCTGTTAGGTGTGGTGTGAACTATACAATAGTACAATAGCTCAAGACCTTATTCAGAAAAGTGCTAAAAGTTACAAACACAAACCACCTGTATAGTACCCTAATCTAAGCCTCAACTTTATGTGTCTCCTCCATCTACTCCACTGTAATTTCATGTGAATGTGTCGTTCTAAAAGGCACTCAAAGTCACACTGGGGCTGAATCTGAGAAACACACCACACCATTATGGCCGTTTTACTTGCCATTTTTATAGAGTCTAATTTCCGCATTTCTCTAAGTGTTGCCCCTGGAACTACTGCACACAGAGGCCCCTGTGTATGGCCCAGCCTACCCATTAGGAGTTTATAGAGAGCCATATGCACTTTTATAGGAAAGTTAATGGTTTCGAGAGACCAGAGCACAAGTCTAAATCCACAACATTAAACCTCAGGAACAGTACCCTGGGCTAGGCCCCCGGTCACATGACTATAATACACTATACGGGAGAATTAGCTGATAAATGTAGTCTCTCTCTCTCTCTCTCTCTCTCTCTCTCTCTCTCTCTCTCTCATTCTGTTTCTCTTTCTCTCTTTCTCTCTCTCGTTCTCGTTCTCTCTCTCTCTCTCTCTCTCTCTCTCTCTCTCTCTCTCTCTCTCTCTCCCCACCTCCCCATTCCGCCACACTAAATATAAACAACAAAAAAGACTAAACACGTCTTAAACATTTTAATTCCTAAAAGCCTAATGAGTGGAACTAACCACAGCAATTTAGCACTGGAAGATCAAGGAGGAAAGTATTTTACGGCAGCAACAGGCTGTATTGCTGCATAATTAACTGTAAAACTAACGGCTTCTCAGGAGTGTGCGTGTGTGTGTCATAATTAGCTGTGAAACGGTTCTATAGGTGTCTGTTGCTCCCTGGTCCTAATTGGGTTTTTATTCTCTGTCTTTTAGATGAGAAGTAAACAAAGATAATAGATATTTCAGTGGCTTTTAACTTCTCCTGTTCTGTTCTCTCTCTCAAACAGACAACAGAGCATTGCTGCAACAATGATATTGTTGACAAGTTGTTACTAGCCATAATTGGGAACTATTTTGAACTATTGTACCGTCCGTGAAGGAGGGAGGGAGAGAGAGAGAGAGAGAGAGAGAGAGAGAGAGAGAGAGAATTAGTGGGTATGCCTTGGAGACACTGTCAGGCCAGAAACCACTCCCAGTCTGTCCCACTCCATGTAACAGTGATGCTTTGTCTTTGTCCTAGTAACAACTTCTCCGCAATTTATAATAAGACCATACATCCTAATAATTTGGTGGGTGGTTATATTTGTCCTTTTTCAAATTGTAAATGCATATCCCAACTTCCCCTGAGACACCCTCAGAGAGCAGGGTCACAGACAGGGTCTGCAATTATCAACGGCGACCCTGGAGAAGTTAGGGTTAAGTGCCTTGCTCAAGTACACCTTTTCAGCTCTGGGATTTGAAGGAGCGACCTTTCGGTCACTAGCCCAACGCTCTAACCGCTAGGCTACCTGCCACCCAACAGCATGTGTGAGTAGGCGAGACCATGACTGCCAAATGATCCCTTTTTGCACCAAAAAGCTAAATTACCCCTAGCCACGAAAAGAGTACTAATAATACCCCACAAACAACACCTTGTGAGAAAATTAGACAATTTAGTTGCACTGAAGTAAAATTATGGCCCCATAATTCATTTTGCCGTGTGTGTGTCTCTGTGTGTGTGTGTCAAGAGAGAGAGGCAGGCAGTCCGTATTAGGGCTGCTGCCACGTTCCACTTCAAACCTGACCTACCCACAGTACCCCTGTCCCACGCCACTCCTCCCCCTCTCCTCCGCCCCATCGCTCCTGGCACATCACTGTCATTGTGGGGTACAGACTCCCCCCTACCCCTTCTCCCTCTCAGCACTTTGACCTGTCCACCACCCAGGCAGATCCTTCTCCCTGCACCCTATTACTTTATTAACACCATCTCTCTCTCTCTCTCAATTAAATTACATTCAAAGGGGCTTTATTGGCATGGGAAACATATTTTTACATTGCAAGTGAAAGCAAGTGAAATAGTCTGCTAAATGACTCAAATGTAAATGTAAATGTCCTTCTCTCTCTCTCTCTCTCTCTCTGTGTCTCTCTCTCTCTCTCTCTCTCTCTCTCTGTCGATCTCTCCCCTCTCCCCCTATTTTCCCTTGACCATTTCAGAATCTAGTCCACCACACTCTCTCTTTCTTTTTTCTGTGTTTATCAGACCAATCATGATGCCATTTCCCACCCTAGTTTACCCGGTGATGGATGACCATTGGCCGTTTCACTGACAGGCCGGCAGCTGATGCCACATAATTATAGTATCAGTGTTTAGGAGAAATTACCAAATTACACCAGTCCTCAGGAGACTGAAGAAAACTGACAGCACCGCCAACAAAAGAAACACAACCATCTCTATGGAAAAAGGAGGGAAGGAGAGAGAGAGTTGGAGAGAGAGACAGACACACAGAGAGAGAGAGAGAGAGAGAGAGAGAGAGAGAGAGAGAGAGATTAGAGAGAGAGAGTAGAGAGAGAGTAGAGAGTGTAGAGAGAGTAGAGAGAGATAGTACAGAGTAGAGAGAGAGAGAGAGTAGAGAGAGATAGTACAGAGTAGAGAGAGAGTAGAGAGAGTAGAGAGTACAAAGTAGAGAGAGATAGTACAGAGTAGAGAGAGAGAGAGTAGAGAGAGATAGTACAGAATAGAGAGAGAGAGAGAGAGTAGATAGAGATAGTACAGAGTAGAGAGAGAGAGAGTAGAGAGAGATAGTACAGAGTAGAGAGAGAGAGAGAGAGAGTAGAGAGAGATAGTACAGAGTAGAGAGAGAGAGAGAGAGAGAGAGAGAGAGAGAGTAGAGAGAGATAGTACAGAGGAGAGAGAGAGAGAGAGAGAGAGTAGAGAGAGATAGTACAGAGTAGAGAGAGAGAGAGAGTAGAGAGAGATAGTACAGAGTAGAGAGAGAGAGAGAGAGTAGAGAGAGATAGTACAGAGCAGAGAGAGAGTGAGAGAGAGTAGAGAGAGATAGTACAGAGTAGAGAGAGAGAGAGAGAGTAGAGAGAGTAGATAGAGAGTAGAGAGAGAGAGAGAGAGAGAGAGAGAGAGAGAGAGAGAGAGTAAAAACTTGAGAGAACACTGATTACAGCCACTGAGAAGGCCGGATTGAGCTGTTGATTAGTGTCTAGAATCAGTTTGCATGTGTCTGTCTGTGTGTGTGTGTTCGTTTGTGAATGTGTGTGAGAGAGAGGCAATTTCTCACTGATTAATAATGTCTGGCAAGCATCTGGTCTCTCCTTGATATCACATGTTTGTGTTATTTTTACACTTCAATGTATTCAGTCATTAATTCAGTCATCATGTCTGATCTCCTTCAGTATAACTTCATATCTGATTCAATGAGAGAGTCTAGGTCTGGCTATTCATGTTTAAATGCATCTAACAATCGACATTTCTTGAATTTGACATAGAGCCGATTTTTATTGTGCAGATATAGATATTCTGCTCCGTCTGAAATTACACCCACATGAATTTGATTAAATTAATGCATTTTCTTCCACAGACACGTTTAAACACCAGAAAAATCAAATACACTTTCTAAAGTCAAACCAAGCTGGGAGAGCGTTTCATTGAGTCTTTCTTTAGACACTCTGGTTACTGCTCTGTGGTGGGTGAGGTGACATTTATGATGTGTGTGCTAACAGTGTGCAGTGGTCCCGTTCGTGTGTGTGTGTGTGTGTTGAGGTGTAGACGTTGACTTAGCTTTGTGCTAATGTCATTGGAGCTGCTATGAAAGTCTGAGAGGCCCACCAGGACAGACAAACACACACACACACACACACACACACACACACAGTACACAGACTCACACCACACGGTTGAAAATAAAAAAGCAACAGATATGAAATGAAATATGACTGTGAAATAAGTTGTTGTCATTTCCCATCCTCTCTGATACATTATCTCCACAGCTATAGGGGTGGCAGGTAGCCTAGCGGTTAAGCGCTTTGGGCCAGTAACCAAAAAGTCGCTGGTTCAAATCCCTGAGCCGACTAGGTGAAAAATGTGTCGATGTGCCCTTGAGCAAGGCACTTAACTCTAATTGCTCCTGTAAGTCGCTCTGGCTGAGAGTGTCTGCTAAATGTAGTAGTAATGTTCTATATTCTCTTACACCATAGCTTTTAAATAAATATGTTTAAAAAATAAATAAAATGCTGGCAGGCAGGTTGCAGTGTTCAAATTAAATCCCCCTCTGATCCAATCTGTAGTGTAGTGATATTGTATTCATTTTCTGAAATATTCATTTTGTTATAAAAACCTATTCATCTGCCACTCACATAGCTGACTATTTTAATGGGAGACGGACGCCATTCAGCAGCACATAGCAAAACCTCAAAGCTGCTAATTGACACCATTGTGAATAGGAGAGTGGGCGAAGTAAAGACTGTTATTTTCCATCCCTAATATCTCTAAAATCCTCATCCTGAAATAATTACTAAGAGTGAGAGTATTGAACGCTGTCTTTGTAATAACTATCAAGCAATAAAGTATGAGTTCTCGATGGGCAGGATTCAGGGATCAGTTTAAACAAAGATAATAAGGAAGTATATTTGAATCAATATGCAATGAAGTTCATGTTCCAAACTTGATCCAGAATACAACAGCGATGTTTTGGTTTATGTACCTCAGAGCCCCGGTTACGATATTTGATTGAATAGTGCCTCTGGTCATTGGGTGTAAGACAACTCAATATACAATATTCAGTGTTACACACACAGTGATTGCACTCACAAAAACACACACACACACAAACACAAAAGCCCTGCAGCCGTGTCATCCCTGGATTGTTTTACTGTAAAGTCCAAGGTGAAATATGTCCCAGGGACCAGCCAGTAGTTTTATGGTGATCACCTTAGCTGCTGTTCTAGTCTGGAGACCAGGGGTGTAATGGATCTGTTGGGAGACCTGAGTCAGATTATAGAAGTGGTCTGGGTAGGGGAAGGAGAGGGATCGATAACCTTGCTCTCTCCACAGACCTACTTATGAAAAATATCAGAGAGTTGTGACTTCTTTCTGATAAAACTACACAGAGGGTAGACTTTTCTGACTTGGTTTATTAATAACACAACCTAACTATGAATCAGTCTATTGGTTTATTAATAACACAACTATTAATCAGTCTATTGATGTATTAATAAATAACCTAACTATTAATCAGTCTATTGGTTGATTAATAACACAACCTAACTATTAATCAATCTATTGGTTTATTTATAACACAACCTAACTATTAATCAATCTATTGGTTTATTTATAACACAACCTAACTATTAATCAATCTATTGGTTTATTAATAAAACAACCTAACTATGAATCAGTCTATTGGTTTATTAATAACACAACCTAACTATGAATCAGTCTATTGAAGTTGTATCAAATTAGGATAAAGACCCTGAAGACCGGGACGATACCAGTATTGCGATACTCGTTAGTATCGTGGCAAGGACACAAAACACAAAGTGGATTTGACTTCTTTAGGAAAACAGCCCTAATGTTGGAAACAAACATCATTATGTTGTCATCCAGAGTCACATTTATTTATTTTCCAATCTATAGCACACAATATTTTACATACAGCTGGTTTTTAAAGGACCAAAGGGTTTGGTCTGCTTTGTGGTTTCATTTTTTGCCACCTTTAAATTATATGCATACCGTAGTCATATTATTGCGCAATCTGTTGAAGCATGTAGCTAAACTCCCCACCCACCGTCTCAGGCCAGGCTGCATGCCTGGGCTCAGTCAGGGGCCCGGAGATGAGCCTGCAAAGGTTCCCTCTACGCTGGGGGCAGTCGGGCCGTGTGTGTATGTGTGTGTGTGTGTGTGTCTGTGTGTGTGTGGTACTGACTGGAGTCCTGGGTGTTAAGACATGCATATTGTATGAGCTAACGCCAGCGTGCTGAGCAGCACTTGGTCTGTGTCCCAAATGGCACCCTAGTCCCTATATAGTGCACTACTTTTGACCAGGGTAGTATTGCACTATATACTGTAGGGAATAGGGTTCCATTTGGGATGCACCCTAGGACCATCAACAATTGAAAAGACAGTACCAGATGGGTCAATAATGGGACAGCAGGGGAGGGAACCTAAGATCCCGGCCCGGATCCAACCCCTACTGCCACACAAACATACACACACACATACACATACACACACATTCTCTCTCTCACTCAGGCTGGAGTTAAACGTCAATATTGTAATACTGTACCGCCTGAATCATGCCCTTCTGTAGCAAGGTGCTGTCTGTATCGACAGGCTGGCAGAAATGGAGACCCCAAGACAATTATACATAGTGATGAGGTTACATTATGGATTTGACTTAATTGCTGATATGATATATTAAGTGTTTCAATTAAGGTGGATAGTTGAACTGAGTCAGATTGACCTGTAAGGTGATAGCCAGGGAGAACAGGGAGCGATGCGTCCCTATATGGGCCCTGATCAAAAGTAGTGCACTATATAGGGAATAGGGTGCCATTTGGCACACAGACACTGTCTGTCACTATAACTTTGTGTTCAGTGGCGCCTGGTCTGATCTCTGGCCTCAATATTGTCACCTTCCAGACCTCATAACCAATAGTGTCAAATTACCCATGAGCCCCAGCTACAGCAGCAGAGAAAGCTGTCCACTAGAGAGATCCACACCATCTAAAGGGTTTAACACACTCATCAGTGCTTTCACCATGCTCCTTCCCAGAAATTACAGAATAGAATAGAACATCAATTAATATAAAACAAATAGAAATGAATAGAACATAACTGAATAGAAGAGAATAAAATAGAATAGAATCTTTATTGTCCCCAAAGAGGAATTTGGTTGGAGCAAAATGTTGAAAGTTAAAGAGATATAAGAAATGAAGAAGGGAGGAGTCTGACTAAGAGACTGACAAGATGAAAGGATAAAAGAGAAGAGGAGAGAGGGAAGGGGTCGTGTTTCTGACACGTTCCTGTAATGGAGGTCTTCCTGGCCCTCCTGCCTGGGGCCAGTATGTGTGGGTGTGTGTGTGTGGGTGTATGTGTGTGTGTGTGTGGGTGTATGTGTGTGGGTGTGTGGGTGTATGTGTGTGGGTGTATGTTTGTGTGTGTGTTCACTGCTTAGTGACATCTGTAAAATGCTTCGTTACCACGTCAGCCAGTGGCGATTGTTTACTGTGAGATAGGAACTCACCGCCAATATGATGAAAAGAATCCCGTGGAGTGTGTGTGTGTGGAAGCAGGGTTTAGCTTGGAGTGTCTGTGTGTGTAAGCTGAGTTTAACTCTGATCATACCATAATGATGCTCGATAGCAGCTGTTTCCACCATCAAACAGGAGGGCCACAGATAGATCCATGCTTATAACAGAGAAACACAAAGCATTGCACTGGAAGTAACCCTCCAAGACTGTCTTCCTTCCCAAAGTTTTGGAATGATGAGCTGTTTCCACCATCTAACACAGAGGACACATACAGTTCCGTGCTCAGATCCATACTTATAGCAGAGAAATACAAAGCATAGTGCATGGACTGCACATACACCTTTTATCCATACCAAGCCATGTTCACCAGATTAACAAATGATTTGATGATTTTTACATGCTTCCTTCTATTCAAATAAATAAATAAAAAGATTGTCAGTCTGTCGAAAGATAGAAAGAAGAGACTGCATCCATCCTCCCCATGAATTCTCCATGTCTTTATACAGTAGGTGTGACAGAGTCATAGAATCAGAATCTGTACCTGTCCCTCTCCGTCTCTGTTCCTCTCTATACCTTTCCCTCTCTGTCTCTGTCCCTCTCTGTCCCTCTCTGTCTCTGTCTGTCTCTGTCCCTCTCTCTGTCCCTCTCTGTCTCTGTCCCTCTCTCTGTCTCTGTCCCTCTCTCTGTCTCTCTCTATCTCTGTCTCTCTCTGTCTCTGCCCCTCTCTGTACCTGTACCTGTCCCTCTCTGTACCTGTCCCTCTCTGTCTCTGTCCCTCTTTGTACCTGCCCCTCTCTGTACCTACCCCTCTCTGTACCTGTCCGTCTCTGTCTCTGTCCCTCTCTGTCTCTGTCCCTCTCTGTACCTGCCCCTCTCTGTCGCTGTTCTTCTCTGTCCCTCTCTGTCTCTGTCCCTCTCTGTCTCTGTCCTTCTCTTTACCTGCCCCTCTCGGTCGCTGTTCTTCTCTGTCCCTCTCTGTCTCTGATCTTCTCTGTCTCTGTCCCTCTCTGTTTGTCTCTGTGCCTCTCTGTCCCTCTCTGTCTCTGTCCCTCTCTGTCTCTGTCCCTCTCTGTCTCTGTCCCTCTCTGTCTCTGTCCTTCTCTGTCTCTGTCCCTCTCTGTCTCTCTCTGTCTCTGTCCCTCTCTGTCTCTGTCCCTCTCTGTCCCTCTCTGTCTCTGTTTCTCTCTGTCTCTCTGTCTCTGTCTCTCTTTCAGGCTGACAGGCTTGATAGTTGTGTGCTGAATATGCTGTCAGACATTAGAATATTACTGAGTCTGGGTCTCAACTTACTGTTGAGAGTCAGAATAATAGAATACACAAGGTGTGCATCAGCAGTCACTCAATTAGCCCATGTTAGCTAAAATGTTTTAGATTGGTAAGTTAGTCTAGCGGCCAACTATCTAAACTTGTAGTAAGCATGGTCCCTCTGTCTCTGTCCCTCTCTGTCTCTGTCCCTCTCTGTCCCTTTTTCTAAAGATCATTTGTTAAAGCAAACAAATTGGCTTGACTCATCATGTTTAGAAGTTTGTATCTATTCAGTCAGTTTAAATGTGTGTCTGTCTTTGTTTGAGTATGCATAGTTTATAATTGGATACATATAAGAATCCATCTACTTTTATATGTTACTGTTTATGTTCCCCAGTGCATTCTGTTAAACCTGAATGAGATATAGGGGGCGTCCCAAATGGCACCCTATTACATTTTAGTCATTTAGCAGATGCTCTTATCCAGAGCGACTTACAGTTAGTGAGTGCATACATTTTCATACTGGCCCCCCGTGGGGATCGAACCCACAACCCTGGCGTTGCAAGCGCCATGCTCTACCAACTGAGCTACAGGAGGGCTATTCCCTATATAGGGTACTACTTTTGACCAGGGCTCATATAGCTCTGGTCAAAGGTAGTGCACTATGAAGGGAAAATGGTGCCATTTGGGACGTAACCATAGAAAAGCTGCTCATTATGTAATGTTCCAGGTTAGGTTGAAATGCTGTGGGAAATCTGTTCCAGGTTAGGTTGAAATGCTGTGGGAAATCTGTTCCAGGTTAGGTTGAGATGCTGTGGGAAATCTGTTCCAGGTTAGGTTGAGATGCTGTGGGAAATCTGTTCCAGGTTAGGTTGAGATGCTGTAGGAAATCTGTTCCAGGTTAGGTTGAGATGATGTGGGAAATCTGTTCCAGGTTAGGTTGAGATGCTGTGGGAAATCTGTTCCAGGTTAGGTTGAGATGCTGTGTGAAATATGTTCCAGGTTAGGTTGAGATGCTGTGGGAAATATGTTCCAGGTTAGGTTGAGATGCTGTGGGAAATCTGTTCCAGGTTAGGTTGAGATGCTGTGGGAAATCTGTTCCAGGTTAGGTTGAGATGCTGTGTGAAATCTGTTCCAGGTTAGGTTGAGATGCTGTGTGAAATCTATTCCAAGTTAGGTTGAGATGCTGTGGGAAATCTGTTCCATGTTAGGTTGAGATGCTGTGGGAAATCTGTTCCAGGTTAGGTTAAGATGCTGTGGGAAATTGGTTCCAGGTTAGGTTGAGATGCTGTGGGAAATCTGTCATATAAAAGATCTGTACAGCAGGAGAGTTGTTTATGGAAGGCAAGACTGGGTAGTTAGTGTGTCATCTCTGGCATGGTGTGTGTGTGACAGGCTAACTAGTGTGTTGCCTCTGACGTAAGCTTGACCGTATACTAATGAACAACTATTTAATAAGCATAAGCACTGTGGGAATATATATACTCACACCAAGACACACACCAAAACACACACAAAGACACACACAAACACACACACACAAAGACACACACACACACACACACACAAAGACACACACACACACAAACACACACACACACACACACAAACACACACACGCACACACACAATTGAATATATGACGGAGCAGAGAGACCCAGTAAGGAAGAGAAGGACATAGACAAGAAGACCATTCCTCAAACCACTCAACTTTATAACAGGAGACATATGGGATGCAGGTAGTTGTCAACCTGGCATGGGGATACGGATACACACCCACACACACAGGCAACAAACCCACCAACCAACTCACCCATGCACGCATGCACGCACACAGACAGACACACGCACAGACACACACTCATTCCTCTCCCTGCTCCTCAGTGCCATCGATTGGGAGCTCCAGAGCAGTTAACCTCACTCAGGGGGGAGCAGTGTGAGACTTCTTTCCCTGCCAGGGTGCACTCCTTCCTGGGTAGGCTGCGGGGAGCAGTGGGGTGAAGGGTAGAAGGGAGGAGGGGGGTGGCTAGCAGCTGCTTTCCTCACTTCATTAATCCCCCGGAGCAGAATGTGGAGGGGGGTACAGGAGACTAATTACCCCTGTCTGACCCCCACATCGAGAAGAGGTCACTCTTTCAGAACACACACACACGTCTAGAAGAGGTTACTCTTCATTTCTCTTTTCAAGCTCTCTCTCTCTCTCTCAATTCAATTTCAATTCAATTTAAGGGCTTTATTGGCCAATAAGTTACTGTAATTAATTTTACAGTACAGCTACTGTAATCCATTTGACAGTAATCCATTTTACGTTATTTTTGTTTTACTGTAATCTAATTTACAGTATATGACTGGAATTATCCATGCAGTGACATATTTCCCAGTGTTCTTTGCAAGTTTTCATTTTACATTTACATTTACCATTTGGTCATTTAGCAGGCACTCTTGTCTTTAGCAACTTAGTCAGTGCATTCAACCAACGTTGATTAAAAAAATATATATATATTACAGTTCATGGCAAGTGAAAAGTTATGTGTAACCATTAATGAAAATGTTGTTAAAGATAAATTGATCTTCAAAATATATTTAATTACAACAAGATACCTGTTCCCTATTGACCATCTCTGGATAGTGCCAATACAGTACTGAGATATTCACGGTAACTTGATGACAGAGCAATGAAACAAAGTACAATATACTAAAAGTGGCTATTCAACTGTAAGATTTGTTTTTGTACAGTATTTTACTGTAATGACAAGGCATTAGAGCAAGCAGGTTGGCTGTAGGCATTTGCATATTACAGCATATTAATGAATACTAGGTGTTTTATATCTCTTGCACTTCTAGAGGTCTAAACAAAGGCTTCAAAACTGGCCGTGATTACAGGGCAAAACAGATGAAATGGACATGGGTAAATAAGACCCGCTACCACTCTAATCTGTTCCCTATAGATGCGTTTCAGCTGGTGTTCTTGATACCATGTCTTGTTTTGAGGTGTTTTGACTGATTTCATGTCAATGCTAATATGGCTAAAATGTACTAGCTAAGTAACCACTGTAATGATGTACAGTATTTGAGAGACAGACAACAAGTGCTCATTGTGCAAATGTATTTATGTTTTCAATGAACATTGGCGACGAAATATAGTTTACATGTTGTCAACAATCTAATACAACCTCGTCTGTTTTGCCCTATAGTTGTGCACGCGTCTTGCTAAATACATTTAATTGTTAAGGAACTACTACAACATATCACATGAATTGGTACAGGACTCTCACTAACAGTTGGAACAAATATAGCCACACCTTAAAATATGTTAATGAGTCAGCGAGTAAATATATAGCAAAACATCACTTTATTGTTGAATTGTATTGAAAATAAAAGCAGCAATTGCTAATAGTGAGTATGTAATTATATATTACAGCATACCAACTGAAATGTAGGGGTTTTATATATATACAGTGGGGAGAACAAGTATTTGATACACTGCCGATTTTGCAGGTTTTCCTACTTACAAAGCATGTAGAGTTCTGTAATTTTTATCATAGGTACACTTCAACTGTGAGAGACGGAATCTAAAACAAAAATCCAGAAAATCACATTGTATGATTTAAGTAATTAATTTGCATTTTATTGCATGACATAAGTATTTGATACATCAGAAAAGCAAAACTTAATATTTGGTACAGAAACCTTTGTTTGCAATTACAGAGATCATACGTTTCCTGTAGGTCTTGACCAGGTTTGCACACACTGCAGCAGGGATTTTGGCCCACTCCTCCATACAGACCTTCTCCAGATCCTTCAGGTTTCGGGGCTGTTGCTGGGCAATACGGACTTTCAGCTTCCTCCAAAGATTTTCTATTGGGTTCAGGTCTGGAGACTGGCTAGGCCACTCCAGGACCTTGAGATGCTTCTTACGGAGCCACTCCAAATCAAATATCAAATGTATCAAATACTTGTTCTCCCCACTGTATATATACATACACATACATATACATATACATATATATATATATATATATATATATATATATATATATATACACATATACACACATACACACACACACACATACATACACACATACATACATACATACATACATACACATACATATCCTTTAAAAAAAATATATATATATTCCCCTTTATTACTTTCCAACCCCGCCACCCTTTCCCTACTTGGAGTAAAGTAGTGAACAACAATGCTTAGGCCTCTACTTCCAGCTTATACTTACTATCTACATTTTATGGACACAGTCAATTTTACAATAATTATATATATTATTTTTTTTACTCCTGAACTTCCTCTACCCTCAACCTCTCCAATCATTTTCATGATGTCCATCCGGTTTGCTTCTATATGCCATATCTTTCTAACTGTGCTCTTTCACAAAAACTCCCAACCTACAACCTATATACTTATTATGGACACAGTATGCTTACATTATTAGTTATCTTGTTATTATTTGTTGTTTGTTGTTATTAGTCCCATCCTTCAATTCCATTCAATACCTCCCATCTATCTCCTAACACCATCCATATAGGATTTCTATTTGCTATATATATTTCAACTGTACTGTGATGAACCTTTCTATTCTCATTGTTTCTACAGATTGTGAATTGAAAATAAACATTTTTGTTCAAAGTATTATTATATTATTGATCGATTGACTATGACTTTTCATATCACCCAGTAATGCTATCTGCAAAGTTAGCTCCAGGTAAATATTGCAATCCTGGACCTGTGTCCAAAAACAAGCTACAAATGGACAGTACCAAAACAAATGATCTAATGATTCTCTCTTTTATTAATGGTTCTTTATAGAACCTTAGGAAAGGGTTCTTTATACCACCATACAGGTTCCATTTAGAACCTTATGAGCATGGTTCTTTATAGAACCTTCAAAAAAAGGTTCTATATAGCACCAAAAAGGGATCCGCTATGGTTACAAGCCAAATAACCCGTATTTGGCACTATATAGAACCATTTTATTTTAGTGTGTAGGGTAATAGGTGACTGACATTCCACACGTGGCTAATTGCTAGTAAAGGAGGAGGAGTGACATGACGCTGTGCTGTTGATGACAACATTGTCAACATCAGATATGAATTCCCGCTGTGCCCATAGAAGAGGAAGCAATGTCAATTTGATTATGCTTACTGAATGAAACTCTGTTATTAACTATATGACATAACTGCCAGTATCTTGTACATTTGTTGTCTAAACCAGCTGTTGTCTAAACCAGCTGTTGTCTAAACCAGTAGTTGTCTAAACCAGTTGTTGTCTAAACCAGTTGTTGTCTAAACCAGTTGTTGTCTAAACCAGTTGTTGTCTAAACCAGTTGTTGTCTAAACCAGTAGTTGTCTAAACCAGTTGTTGTCTAAACCAGGACATGCCTGTGTCTGCTTGTAGTTGTTTTTGTATTTGGGTATGTATTTGTGTGTGTCTGTGTGTCTGTGTATCTGTGTGTCTGTGTCTCACCTGCGGTTGACAGAGAGAGGGACAACACATTAAGTGAGATAGTGTAACGCCATAGGAGCAGCAGTGTGTATTCCAGTACCAGGGGATATTTCTGTGTGTATTCCAGTGCCAGGGGATATTTTGTATGTATTCCAGTGCCAGGGGATATTTCTGTGTGTATTCCAGTGCCAGGGGATATTTCTGTGTGTATTCCAGTGCCAGAGGATATTTATGTGTGTATTCCAGTGCCAGGGGATATTTCTGTGTGTATTCCAGTGCCAGGGGATATTTCTGTGTGTATTCCAGTGCCAGGGGATATTTCTGTGTGTATTCCAGTGCCAGAGGATATTTCTGTGTGTATTCCAGTGCCAGGGGATATTTATGTGTGTATTCCAGTGCCAGGGGATATTTATGTGTGTATTCCAGTGCCAAAGGAGAAGCAGTGTGTGTGTGTGCATATCTGTGAGCGTGTGCGTACGTGTGTGTGTGTTGTGTGTGTGTGTGTGTGTGTGTGTGTGTGTGTGTGTGTGTGTGTGTGTGTGTGTGTGTGTGTGTGTGTGTGTGTGTGTGTGTGTGTGTGTGTGTGTGTGTGTGTGTGTGTGTGTGTGTGCGTGCGTGCGTGCGTGTGGGTTCGTCCTGTGCATTATCGTGTGTGTACTCCAGTGACGGGACTAGGAGCCATCCCTCATTAGTATCAGCTGTGTTCCCAGATGGCAGGACAAGGGTCAGAAACAGGAGGGATGGAGGGTGGAGGGGTGGAGGGGTAGAGGGATGGAGGGTGGAGGGATGGGGATGGAGGGTGGAGGGATGGGGGATGGAGGGTGGAGGGATGGGGGATGGAGGGTGGAGGGATGGGGGGTGGAGGGTGGAGGGATGGGGGATGGGGGATGGAGGGTGGAGGGATGGGGATGGAGGGTGTGGAGGGATGGAGGGTGGAGGGATGGGGGATGGAGGGTGGAGGGTGGAGGGATGGGGATGGAGGGTGTGGAGGGATGGAGGGTGGAGGGATGGGGGATGGGGGATGGAGGGTGGAGGGTGGAGGGATGGGGGATGGAGGGTGTGGAGGGATGGGGGATGGAGGGTGGAGGGATGGGGATGGAGGGTGTGGAGGGATGGAGGGTGGAGGGATGGGGATGGAGGGGGTGGAGGGATGGAGGGTGGAGGGATGGGGGATGGGGGGTGGAGGGATGGGGATGGAGGGGGTGGAGGGATGGAGGGTGGAGGGATGGGGGATGGGGGATGGAGGGATGGGGATGGAGGGGGTGGAGGGATGGGGGATGGAGGGTGGAAAAATGATGAGAGGACCCACTCCTCTCTCTTCTCCTCCTCTCTGTCATGTGAAGCTGATTCCTTCTCTCCCTGTTCCCACCTCTCACAGGTGATAGGAAGGCTTTAGTAGGATTTACAGACAGACAGACAGACAGACAGAGTGAGAGAGGGAGAGACAGAGAGCTGTCCAATCAGAAGTGCTCATTCTCTGTTGCAGACATTTTAAAAAAAGTTTTATGTTGTGTGCCTGGGTTGGAATACGACCCTGGGTTGGAATCTGTCTCCTCCTCTCCTCTGTCTCTGCCAGCAGCCCACCCACCTCTCACTGCAAAGATAGAAAATAGAAAGAGAGAGATAATGAGTGCTTTCACACTTTTACCTTGAAGACTCACCAAACGTCCGAACGACCAAAACGACCCTCACACCAATTAGAGCTTGTTCTTCCGCTGGAGTAGCCATTATCAAATCTGACCTTCCAATTATTTCCCTCCATTTCCCGCTGCTTCTGTTACCCTCAATGTGTCCCCACTCAGCTCCAGTGAGAGAGAGCCCATATTTATGTTTATTTGTTTTCCCATTTGTACTTTAACTATTTGCACATCATTACATCACTGTATATAGACATAATATGACATTTGAAATGTCTTTATTCTTTTGGAACTTCTGAGTGTAATGTTTACTGATAATATTTATTGTTTATTTCACTTTTGTTTACTATCTACTTCACTTGCTTTGGCAATGTTAACATATGTTTCCCATGCCAATAAAGCCCTTAAATTGAATTGAATTGAGAGAGAGAGACAGAGACAGAGAGAGACAGAGAGAGAGAAATTGTCCCTCTCGCTTTGTCTCTCACACAATTGTGACCGACCGGCTCGATTCGGTCTTATGTAGCAAAATTTGAAATCATGTTATATTGGATAAAAGTAGAGACTCAGAGCTAGAAAATGGTATGTCATACACTACAGTTGAGGAACAATGGGAAAGTAATTCTGCTTTGAAACTTGATAAACTTGTAACCCCACTTTTGAGAAAATGGCCCTTGAATGTTTTGGTACACCTACTGGAGAGCTTCTCTTTGTCTACACCCATTCAGCATCATTCACACCCTCTTAAGCCACACCCATCTCTTTAAGGATTCACGTGAGGCCATGTGCTAAACAGAGTGAGTACGGTGGTGTACTCAACAACCAAAGATTTCAAGACTAAACGCTGGTTTATACTACGTCTATGGACATGTCTGTAGACAGTTGTCGCAGTGACATCATGAACATTCTATTGTCGTCTGACATCAAACTTGTCGTTGTCGTTATGAAAAAATATAAACACAAAAACGACAGGCTGCATGTTGGTCCAAAATAGCACATCTGGTGTATTTTAGCACCAATAAACCCATCCATTTAAAAATGAATTTAGTATATGTCAATCTAGAAAACCAGGTAACTAAAAGCAACTTTCTAAACAGTGTTTTGGTTCATTTCAAGCTTGTTAGCTAGCTAGCTAATGTTAAGTTAGCTGGTTAGCCAGTTCAAATAAGGACCATATCATAGCTGACAATGTCTTAACTTTAGCTAATTTGTATTCATTATTACAGGAAAGTAAACTCACAACGAGATCATTATTTACAAGATAATGGCAAGCTAATTACAGAAAATAGCTTACGGTTGTGAGTGTGACTAAATAAAAGCAGGGCATTCTACCAGAGAACTTTAGAACTTGGACACTGTCTCATTGACCTAACGTTATATCCTAATTTGTCTTTGGTGCAGGTCATGTTGTTCTTCAAATTCTCTGGTAAACACACACTATATCAAATAAAATCAATGTTTATTTGTCACATGCACAGGATACAGAAGGTGTAAACGGCACAGTGAAATGGTTACTTGTATAGTGGCGTCTTTTGTTTAGACATGTAGCTAGCTAGCTTGCTAAACAATTAACCATAATCCCAACTCATAACGTTACTACCATGCATGAATCTGCAGGTAGCAAAGCTAACCAACTAGGTTCAATGTTAGCTAGCTAGCTAACATTAGGCCATAACTAGCAATGCAAATGGCTTTCTGAGATACAAATAATATTACTACACAGATCATACACATAACGTTAGCTAGCTAGCTAACAGTACGCTTTAACTTGCAATGAAAACAACTTTCTGAAAAATTAGAAAGGTATAATATCTGAAAGTGTAGCTAGCTAGACTCTTACCCGTATAAATGTATGAACGCTTCTCCCTCTCTGTCACGGATGCCATGGTTGCCCTTAGTTTGAAGATATAATACGGTGTTTTATACAACAGCCTTCTGTGTGTTCTCTTATCGACTCCCTCTGTGTATTTCCAATCAAACGCCAGAATATTCTCCATTTCCTTAGCTATTTTACACTGCTTCCACCTGGTGTTCCACTGATTTCAAAACTTGGTCCTCCATAAAGTGGAGAGCATTAGCTACCATTTTGCAGTTCTTCATATCTTTCAAAAAATACACATTAGAAAGGATTACCTACACATACTGAGCAGCTCATGTTATAGACCGAAGCATGCTACATGGCAGACCAATCCGAACTCATCTCTCGGCATGTCCAGCCCATCCATTATCTCAACCAATCATGGGTAGCGGGAAGGTTCCTGTCTTTTTCCGTGGCTAAACAAACTAGGCTCGTAATTTAACAATTTTATTCGTATTTACAGATGGCATACACGTTTGTTATTAAGGCACAAGAAAGTTCACATGTTCCAGAAGGTATTTCCGCCAAAAAAATACGTTTTGATAAGAAATAAATGTTTACGTTCAAATGCCTCTCCTGTGAAGTAGGGACATGCGACATGAGCCTAGTTTCCTGAAACGAGTCACAATTGTCTCTCCAATTATAGCCCTTCATTCATATTTGTATACAGTTTTTATTCTATTGCTCCCTGTTTCTGTTATTTTACTGGTCTTTACTGGCCTGTTTCTTGGGAAGAATTCACTGTAATTCAGAGATGTTAAATATCACAAAATAGTATTCTTGCTACAGCACATGTTTCTGCTGAAGAACTGCAGTGCAACAGTCCACTATGACTCACCAGCCTGTCTGAAGTGTATATCATCACCTGTGTGGTTCCGATGTCCTGGGAGACCCTATGAAGATCAAGCATGGCCTACCTGTTAGCTTCACATCTGTCTATTTTCATTTCACTAGTGATACAGCACTAACCAGATCACAGTTGTAAATGAGAACTTGTTCTCAACTGGCTTACCTGGTTAAATAAAGGTGAAATAAAAAATATAAAAAATAACCCCCAACCTCTTTTATAAACAATATGTAGTATTTGTTCCTGTGTGTCTGTAGTTTTTGTTCCTGTGTGTCTGTAGTTTTTGACCCTGTGTGTCTGTAGGTTTTGACCCTGTGAAAACACAGTCTCCTGCCATGCTATGCTTATTATTTGTTTTTGTACCTTTAGCTAGTTTTGACCAGAGCCATATATTTAGAAAAATACATCTAAATGCATGTCTCTGGTTTTGAGTAGATAATGTGAGTTATTTAGTAACTAGTAACCAGAATCTGCTATTACATTTACATTACATTTACGTCATTTAGCAGACACTCTTATCCAGATCGACTTACAAATTGGTAATATTACATGTGATAATGTGAGTTATTTAGTAACTAGTAACCTAAATCTGCTATTACATGTGATAATGTGAGTTATTTAGTCATTGGTAACCAGAATATGCTATTACATGTGATAATGTGAGTTGTTTAGTAACTAGTAACCAGAATATGCTATTACATGTGATAATGTGAGTTATTTAGTAGCTAGTAACCAGAATCTGCTATTACATCTGATAATGTGAGTTATTTAGTAACTAGTAACCAGAATCTGCTATTACATGTGATAATGTGAGTTATTTAGTAACTAGTAACCGGAATCTGCTATTACATGTGATAATTTGAGTTATTTAGTCATTAGTAACCAGACTCTGCTATTACATGTGATAATGTGAGTTATTTAGTAACTAGTAACCGGAATCTGCTATTACATGTGATAATGTGAGTTATTTAGTCATTAGTAACCAGAATCTGCTATTACATGTGATAATGTGAGTTATTTAGTAGCTAGTAACCAGAATCTGCTATTACATGTGATCATGTGAGTTATTTAGTAACTAGTAATCAGAATCTGCTATTACATGTGAACATGTTAGTTATTTAGTAACTAGTAACCAGAATATGCTATTATATGTGATAATGTGAGTTATTTAGTAACTAGTAACCAGAATATGCTAGTACATGTGATAATGTGAGTTATTTAGTAACTAGTAACCAGAATATGCTATTAGTCCTTTTCCTCTCTCTCTCTCTCTCTCTCTCTCTCTCTCTCTCTCTCTCTCTCTCTCTCTCTCTCTCTCGCTCTCTCTTTCCCTTTAGTCCACCATTTCACCATAGCTCTATGTCCATGTAGTTTCCACCAGTTATCTCATTGTGTTTTATCACATTAGATTTAATGGCTTCATCACAATTTCCAACAGTTTCAATTTCTCCTTAACACAGAGCCGGAACAATCTGGTAATTGGCTGGCCTGGCAGGCCCAGCTCTGTCTTAGAAGATTGTAATGGCGTGGAATTAATGCCTGAATATCGCCTTTTAGTCCGCTGATCTCTTTTAAATCTTGTTCAGATGGATATAGTAAAGTCCCAACGCTGTTTCACACCACATTAAAGTTGCCCCTTAAATCAAATGAACGGCCCTGTGCCAACAACCACATAATCTAATCACATAGTTTTGCGTCTAAAAGATCAGCTATTTGAGCCTTATTATTGAATCAGACCACTCAGGGATGACTGTGGTCGTATCCTGCTGTTTCTCATAGGGAGGAAGTTGCTATAGTGCCGCTTTGTCATCTTGACTTCTAAGTGTGTGTAGGAGGATGTGGCGCTAGGTTACTATGCACACTCAGTGAAGCATACTTCCTCTCCTTGCTGAACCCAGAATGACACACAGTAAAGACTGTCAAAGAAAACAGTGTTCGAGACATGGTTGTTGTCCGGTATTTAACGGCTATATCAAACTTTAGATTAGGATCCTCGGGGAACAAACACACACATGCACAAACGCACACACACATGCACGTACACACATACGCACATGCACACGCACTCACACACTCACATGCACACACACACACACGCACACACCACACACACACACACACACACACACACACACACATATATAATTTTCCTCAGGGATCACTGTGATATGAGTCCATGGTCCCAAACAAACCATCTCTGGAAAAATATCCTCTTCCAGCACTGTCCTATCATACAGACAGAAATGTTGTCTCTAGATTTGTCCCAAATTACACCCTATTCCCTATATAGTGTTCTACATTTGACCAGGGCCCCGAAGGGAATATGGTGCCATTTGGGATGCAACTACTATCAACCCAACCTTGTAAGGAGATCCCTAGCCCTGTGAAAAATGGTACATATGTATGTTTTTAGCTCAGCTGTCATTATTTGTCGTTCCCTCCTGATTTGTGTTTGTTTTTCTATACATCTGCATTATGAATTGTGATTATATATATATATATATACTCACTTGCAAGTTGTCTAGAGGGGAAACGGTCCACATCCACTCTCTCAAAATAACCTATTATGGACTTATTTTCCTCAAAATTACATATCTGAGCTTACTTTGCTTTCAACAACATGGCACTGGAATAGATCCACTTGTGGATATATCCATGCCGGACAATACTCAGTAGCCTAGCCTGAACCTGAGAGTACACAAAATCATTTCAAATACTTTATCTGTGCTTGTTTGAGCTTGCTGGGCTCAGTGGACCAATACAATAGTCCCAAATCTTCAAACCCTGCCTATCTGGCACTCCAGGCAGGCGAGAGCAAACGCTAAAAAATTGAAATGTGTTTGAACCCAGGTCTGGTCCAGACTGAGCCCCAGCATCCATCCATCAACCACAGTCCTCCTGGAGGAACCATTTAGTGATGAAATCCACTTCAACTCTCCGGCACACACACACTCACTCCCTCAACTCTCAGAGCTTCACACATTTAAACTCCCATTTGACGAAGTTGAGCAGATAATAATTGACATTGCAAAAAGCACATCTCTTTAATAACATTTATTTCATTTGGTTTTGGGGTTATTGTGTTATTGATGGTATTATATTAAATTAATATTTTCTCAGAACTCCTTGTGGGTTCGCCTCCCTGTGAAAGATGAGATGCCGTCATTAGAAAACCCCACCTGTGTCGTCTGAAGTCAGTGTGTGTATGTGTGTAGGCTATTGCACGTGTGTGTGTGTGTGTGTGCCTGCGTGTGTGCACACACATACACACATTCCTGCCTTTGTGTTAGTGAGTGTGAAGAGATATCAGACCAGACTTAAACAGTGTGAAATTGACCACAGCCGTTCGGCGGGTCAACATGGATTATATGCCCCAAGGGAGGTGTGGGATCAGGGGATCAGTCAAGGGGCCAGGGGGATGCACGGTCTGGCCACCCACAAGTGCCAGCCGGCCTAGGGCTTGGAGCTAGCAGCCATCTAGCTAGCATGTGTTAGAAGCCTGTGGCTGATAAGCTGTAGACCACACTATTTACCAAGAGAGTTTTCATCTATATTTTTCATAGCTGTCTATTTACCACCACAAACCAATGCTGGCATTAAGATTGCTCTGAATGAGTTGTACAAGGCCATTAATCAACAGGAAAATGCTCATCCAGATGCAGCGCTCCTAGTGGCCGGGGACTTTAATGCAGGGAAACTTAAATCCGTTCTACCTAATTTCTACCAGCATGTTAAATGTGCAACCAGAGGGAAAAAAACTCTAGACCACCTTTACTCCACACACAGAGACGCATACAAAGCTCTCCCTCGCCCTCCATTTGGCAAATCTGACCATAACTCTATCCTCCTGATTCCTGCTTATAAGCAAAAACTGAAGCAGGAAGCACCAGTGATTCGGTTAATAAAAAAGTGGTCAGATGACGCAGATGCTAAGCTACAGGACTGTTTTGCTAGCACAGACTGGAACATGTTCCGGGATTCTTCAGACAGCATTGAGGAGTACACCACATCAGTCACTGGCTTCATCAATAAGTGCATCGATGATGTCGTCCCCACAGTGACCGTACGTACATACCCCAACCAGAAGCCATGGATTACAGGAAACATCCGCACTGAGCTAAAGGGTAGAGCTGCCGCTTTCAAGGAACGGGACTCTAACCCGGACGCTTATAAGAAATCCCGCTATGACCTCCGACGAACCATCAAACAGGCAAAGAGTCAATACAGGTCTAAGATTGAATCATACTACACTGGCTCTGATGCTCGTCGGATGTGGCAGGGCTTGAAAACTATTACAGACTACAAAGGGAAGCACAGCCGCGAGCTGCCCAGTGACACAAGCCTACCAGACGAGCTAAACCACTTCTATGCTCGCTTCGAGGCAAGCAACACTGAAGCATGCATGAGAGCACCAGCTGTTCCGGATGACTATGTGATCACGCTCTCCGTAGCCGATGTGAGTAAGACTTTTAAGCAGGTCAACATTCACAAGGCCGCAGGGCCAGACGGATTACCAGGACGTGTACTCCGAGCATGTGCTGACCAACTGGCAAGTGTCTTCACTGACATTTTCAACATGTCCCTGACTGAGTCTGTAATACCAACATGTTTCAAGCAGACCACCATAGTCCCCGTGCCCAAGAACTCTAAGATAACCTGCCTAAATGACTACCGACCCGTAGCACTGACGTCTGTAGCCATGAAGTGCTTTGAAAGACTGGTCATGGCTCACATCAACAGCATAATCCCAGAAACCCTAGACCCACTCCAATTTGCATACCGCCCCAACAGATCCACAGATGATGCAATCTCTATCGCACTCCACACTGCCCTTTCCCACCTGGACAAGAGGAACACCTACGTGAGAATGCTATTCATTGACTACAGCTCAGCATTCAACACCATAGTGCCCTCTAAGCTCATCACTAAGCTAAGGATCCTGGGACTAAACACCTCCCTCTGCAACTGGATCCTGGACTTCCTGACGGGCCGCCCCCAGGTGGTAAGGGTAGGTAACAACACATCTGCCACACTGATCCTCAACACGGGGGCCCCTCAGGGGTGCGTGCTCAGTCCCCTCCTGTACTCTCTGTTCACCCATGACTGCATGGCCAGGCACGACTCCAACACCATCATTAAGTTTGCCGACGACACAACAGTGGTAGGCCTGATCACCGACAACGATGAGACAGCCTATAGGGAGGAGGTCAGAGATCTGGCCGTGTGGTGCCAGGACAACAACCTCTCCCTCAACGTGACCAAGACAAAGGAGATGATTGTGGACTACAGGAAAAAAAAGAGGACTGAGCACGCCCCCATTCTCATCGACGGGGCTGTAGTGGAACAGGTTGAGAGCTTCAAGTTCCTTGGTGTCCACATCACCAACGAACTATCATGGTCCAAACACACCAAGACAGTCGTGAAGAGGGCACGACAAAGCCTATTCCCCCTCAGGAGACTAAAAAGATTTGGCATGGGTCCTCAGATCCTCAAAAAATTCTACAGCTGCACCATCGAGAGCATCCTGACTGGTTGCATCACCGCCTGGTATGGCAACTGCTTGGCCTCTGACCGCAAGGCACTACAGAGGGTAGTGCGTACGGCCCAGTACATCACTGGGGCAAAGCTCCCTGCCATCCAGGACCTCTATACCAGGCGGTGTCAGAGGAAGGCCCTCAAAATTGTCAAAGACTCCAGCCACCCTAGTCATAGACTGTTCTCTCTGCTGCCGCACGGCAAGCGGTACCGGAGTGCCAAGTCTAGGTCCAAAAGACTTCTCAACAGCTTCTACCCCCAAGCCATAAGACTCCTGAACAGCTAATCATGGCTACCCGGACTATTTGCACTGCCCCCCCACCCCATCCTTTTTACGCTGCTGCTACTCTGTTAAGTATTTATGCATAGTCACTTTAACTCTACCCACATGTACATATTACCTCAACTACCTCAACTAGCCGGTGCCCCCGCACATTGACTCTGCAACGGTACCCCCCTGTATATATAGCCTCCCTACTGTCACTTTATTTTACTGTATATATAGCCTCCCTACTGTCACTTTATTTTACTTCTGCTCTTTTTTTCTCAACACTTTTTTTGTTGTTGTTTTATTCTTACTTTTTTTGTTTAAATAAATGCACTGTTGGTTAAGGGCTGTAAGTAAGCATTTCACTGTAATGTCTGCACCTGTTGTATTCGGCGCATGTGACCAATAAAATTTGATTTGATTTGATTTGATGTGTAACTACAGTGCCTTCAGAAAGTATTCACAACCCTTGACTTTTTCCACATTTTGTTGTGTTACAGCCTAAATTTAAAATATATTAAATTGAGATTTTGTCTCACTGACCTACACACAATACCCCATAATGTCAAAGTTGGATTATGTTTTTAGAAATGTGTACTAATTAATTTAAAATCAAAAGCTGAAATGTCATGAATCAATAAGTATTCAACTCCTTTGTTATGGCAAGCCTAAATAAGTTCAGGAGTAAAAATGAGCTTAACAAGTCACATAATAAGTTGCATGGACTCACTCTGTGTGCAATAATAGTATTTAACATGATTTTTGAATGACAACCTCATCTCTGTACCCCACACATACAATTATCTGTAAGGTCCCTCAGTCGAGCAGTGAATTTCTAACACAGATTCAACCACAAAGACCAGGGAGTTTTTCCAATGCCTCGCAAAGAAGGGCACCTATTGGTAGAATGGTTAAAAAAAAAGCAGACATTGAATATCCCTTTAAGCATGGTGAAGTTATTAATTACACTTTTAATGGTGTATCAATACACCCACTCATTACAAAGATACAGGCATCCTTCCTAACTCAGTTGCCGGAGAGGAAGGAAACCGCTCAGGGATTTCACCATGAGGCCAATGGTGACTTAAAACAGTTACAGAGTTTAATGGCTGTGATAGAAGAAAACTGAGGATGGATCAACAACACTGTAGTTACTCCACAATACTAGTCAAAATGACACAGTGAAAAGGAAGCCTGTACAGAATACAAATATTCCAAAAACATGCATCCTGTTTGCAATAAGGTACTACAAAAAGAAAAGGAAAGCCGCACACTCTAGGAGCTCAGATGCAATAATTTAATATCTTAATAACCTAATAGCATTGGCCAATTCACAAATAAAAACATACAAAAAACATGGATAGCATATGATCATAGATACTTAGCTACATAGGCCCACAACATTTACAATGAATAGCAAAATCACAAGAATGGCTTCAAATCAAAGTCTACGTTGAGACCGAAGGGAGCAAGGGTCTTCAAATTAAAGATCCAGGCAGCCTCTCGCTTTAACAATAAGTTGTCGAGGTCACCCTCTCTCCTAGGGAGGGTGACATGTTCTATGCCGATATAACGTAGGGAAGAAATCGAGTGGTTCGATTCCAAAAAGTGGGCAGTGACTGGGTATGTCGAGTTTTGGCACCTAATGGTGCTACGATGTTCCGAGATTCGTACTTTTAATTCGCGCTTTGTTTTACCCACATAATTTTTACCACAAGGACAAGTTATAAGATAAATAACTGCCTTAGTGGAGCACGTAATAACACCTTTGATTGGGATCTGTTTCCCTGTTTGGGGGTGTTTAAAGGATCTACATTTGTAAGTGCCATTGCATTGAGCACAGCCGTTACACTTGTAGTTTCCATCCGGTAGAGGCGCAAATAGACGTTGTGCAGGGATATTTAGGGGTGGTAAATCAGAGTTTACCAATTGGTCTCTGAGATTTCTGCCCCGCGAGAATACAACCAAGGGAGGGTCTGAAAACACATTACCAATACTGTCATCGGATCTTAGAATGTGCCAATGTTTGTGAACGATTCCCTTAATTTGTTCAGAGCACTTTGAATAGCGTGTTGTTAGAACGCAAGAATGGTTCTTTTTAGGAGACTGTCCTTGAAAGAGATCAGGTCTCGATTTGTTTTTTGAATTTTCTCAATGGCAGTATTAATCTGACCATTTTTGTACCCCCTCTCCTTGAATTTTCTTTGCGTCTCAGCCATATTACGGTCGAAATCTGATTGTTTTTTACAAATTCTTTTGATTCGACAGAATTGGCTGTAAGGCAAACTGTTTTTCAAGGGAAGTGGGTGACAGTTATAAGCCCTCAACAAACTATTACGATCAGTAGGTTTCCTGTAAAGATCAGTGTATAGAACATTATCCTCACTCAAAATCAGAAGATCAAGGAAATCAATAAGGTACTAAACTGTAAAAAATGTGGCAAATAAATTTACTTTTTGTCCTGAATACAAAGTGTTATGTTTGGGGCAAATCCAACGCAACACATCACTGAGTACCACTCTTCATATTTTCAAGCATGGTGGTGGCTGCATCATATTATGGGTATACTTGTCACCGGCAAGGACTAGGGAGTTTTTTATGACAAAGACATGGAATAGAGTTAAGCACAGACAAAAATCCTAGAGGAAAACCTGGAGACCTGGTTCAGACCTTTCCAACAGACACTGGGATACAAATTCAGCAGGACAATAACCTAAAACACAAGGACAAATATAAACTGGAGTTGCTTACCAAGATGAAATGGAATGTTCCTGAGTGGCCTAGTTACAGTTTTGACTTAAATCTATGGCAAGACATGAAAATGGCTGTCTAGCAATGATCACCACCAACTTGAGAGAGCTTAAAGATTGTAAGAAATAACAATATGCAAATATTGTACAATCCAGGTGTGCAAAGCTCTTAGAGACGTACCCAGAAAGACTCACAGCTGTAATCGCTGCCAAAGGTGATTCTAACGTGTACAGTGGTTTGCGAAAGTATTCACCCCCCTTGGCATTTTTCCTATTTTGTTGCCTTACAACCTGGAATTAAAATTGATTTTTTGGGGGTTTGTATCAGTTGATTTACACAACATGCCTACCACTTTGAAGATGTCGAGTTTTGGCACCTAATGGTGCTACGATGTTCCGAGATTCGTACTTTTAATTCGCGCTTTGTTTTACCCACATAATTTTTACCACAAGGACAAGTTATAAGATAAATAACTGCCTTAGTGGAGCACGTAATAACACCTTTGATTGGGATCTGTTTCCCTGTTTGGGGGTGTTTGAAGGATCTACATTTGTAAGTGCCATTGCATTTTTTTTCTTAATTTGTCTGTCATAGTTGACGTGTACCTATGATGAAAATTACAGGCCTCTCTCATCTTTTTAAGTGGGAGAACTTGCACAATTGGTGGCTGACTAAATACATTTTTTCCCCACTGTATGGTGGTGGACCTGTATGTTAATAGTACTGTATGTTAATAGAGAGGATGTCTGTTGTTGTTTAGAAAGATGAAAGTAATTATTTAGGAGGGGAGAGAATGTGAGGGAGGGAGGGAGAAGAAAGCAAGAAAAGATATACAGACAGACCGATAGATAGAGATCTTTTGCGCAATTATTGTTCTTTTGACCAATCAGATCAGCTCTTTTGTCAATAAATTGGCAAAATATCAGAATGGCTGTGTTTACACAAGCATCCCAATTCGGATATATATATATATATATATATATATATATATATATATATATATATATATATATAGAGAGAGAGAGAGAGAGAGAGAGAGAGAGAGAGAGAGAGAGAGAGAGAGAGAGAGAGAGAGAGAGAGAGAGAGAGAGAGAGAGAGAGAGAGAGAGAGAGAGAGAGAGAGAGAGAGAGAGAGAGAGAGAGAGAGAGAGAGAGAGAGAGAGAGAGGCCTCAGGTTGCATCTCAGGCACTCTTCTTTGATGCATTGTTTCTCAATTAGCTCCATTAATTAGAATATCCTGCACCCGTCCTATCACATCAAATGAATGAAGAGGAGGGAGGAGGAGTGGGAAGATGAGAGGAGCAGAGAGCAGGAGGGAGAGAGGAAGAGAGAGGAAGAGGCATAAACAGGGTTACATTACCATTACTTACAGTGTATACAGAGATTGAGATTCATGCACACATACAGATGCATATATACAAATGTACATGTACTGTACCCATACAGCCCCAGAACCACACACACTTTAATGGAAAAACTGTAATTTATATGGTAATGTTAGGTATTATCAACAGTAAAAAATAAGATGTAATGTTTTACTGCAGCATACTGTAAATTATGGTGCATTGTGGGAAAATTGCTGTAATTTGAATGGTACTGTAATTCCACCCAGCAGAATACGGTACTGTATTAACATATTTTGAGGCGTGCCTGGTAAGAGGCTATATTTGTTGCACCCCATGAGTGAGAACGCTGTACCAATTTAACTCCTATGTGGTTGTAGTGCCCCGTCAATTTAAATTATAAAGGGAACATATTGGAGTGGCAGCTAGTCTTAAACCTTTAATGGCTGAGCATTTAGCCATGTCCTTTTGGGCTGTTTTACCCTGTAGTCTGCCCGGTTTGGAAGCCTTTGTTAAGGCCTCTAGAAGTGTAAGTGATATAAAACACAAAATATTCATTACTATGATGTAATGTGTGAACATTTACCTAGCAGAAGTAAAATACTGTGAAATACAAACCCCTCCTTCACTGAATTTCATTCATCCATTCATTCATTAATTCATTCCTTAGGATTACGGTAGCATTTACATGTTTTTTTTTATTTTTTATAATACAGTCAATTGTACGATATTGTACTGTGTCATTACACAATACTTGCTTTGATACCATATTTATATTACAGTAGGTGTGCTGTAATATTAAATAGAGAATTTTACTTGCCACTGAGCTGCCTGTAAATTACTGTCAAATTAATGGTAACCCCTTTACAGTGCAGATATAACCCTGTCTGTCTGGTCTGATACAGAGGGAGTGAGAGTGAGGATAAATGTCTGTCTGCTCCATTTGCAAGCGAACGGAAAGTTTAGTGTGATAAATCAAAATCACGGACAACTTTCATGATCATATCCCTGTTTTCAGTGTATATTCTCACTACAGTATAATCTATATTTTGTCTTTTTTTCAGTGTAAATATCCTCTCTTGATTGTGTTGACGTTTGAATGGGTTTCAGGAAAGGATTAGAGAAACTGTCTGGTGGTCCTCCCTCTCCCTCTCTCCTCCCTCTCTCCCTCTCTCCTCCCTCCCTCTCCTCTCCTCACCTCCAGCTTTTGAATCTGTTCACAATGGCCAATTAATCTAATGGAAAAGCCCTGGACTGTTCAGAGCTTGCTGTTTCAAGAGTCCTAATTTCAGTCTAGCCTCTTTCTTATGACTCTCTTTGCTACATGACTGTTTCACTAGTACAGATTGGAATATATTCCGGGATTCATCCAATGGCATTGAGGAGTTTACCACATCAGTCACCGGCTTCATTAATAAGTGCATTGACGACGTCGTCCCCACAGTGACCGTATGTACATACCCCAACCAGAAGTCATGGATTACAGGCAACATCCGCACTGAGCTAAAGGCTAGAGCTTCCACTTTCAAGGACCAGGACACTCATCCGGACGCTCATAAGAAATCCCGCAACGACCTCCGACGAGCCATCAAATAGGCAAAGCGTCAATACAGGACTAAGATCGAATCCTACTATGCCGGCTCTGACACTCGACAGATGTGGCAGGGCCTGCAAACTATCACAGATTACAAAGGGAAACCCAGCTGCGAGCTGCCCAGCGGCGCGAGCCTACCAGGCGAGCTAAATGCCTTCTATGCTCGCTTCTAGGCAAGCAACACTGAACCATGCATGAGAGCACCAGCTGTTCCGGACGACTGTGGGATCTCGCTATCTGTAACTGATGTGAGTAAGACCTTTAAACAGGTTAACATTCACAAGGCCGCGGGGCCAGACGGAATACCAGGACGTGTACTCAGAGCATGCACTGACCAGCTGGCACGTGTCTTCGCTGACATTTTCAACCTATCCCTGACCCGGTCTGTAATACCATCTTGTTTCAAACAGACCACCATAGTTTTCGTGCCCAATAACACCAAGGTAACCTACCTAAATTACTATCACCCTGTATCACTCACATCTATAGCCATGAAATGCTTTGAAAGGCTGGTCATTGCTCACATCAACACCATCATCCCAGACACCCTGGACCCACTCCAATTCGCATACCGCCCCAACAGATCCACAGATGACGCAATCTCTATTGCACTCCACACTGCCCTCACCCACCTGGACAAAGGGAATACCTATGTAAGAATGCTGTTCATTGACTACAGCTCGGCATTCAACACCATAGTCCCCTCAAAAGTCATCACCAAGCTCAGGACCCTGGGACTGAACACCTCCCTGACACTGGATCCTCAACTTCCTGATGGGCCGCCCCCAGGCAGTGAGGGAAGGCAACAACACATCTGCCACGCTGACCATCAACACGGGGGCCCCTTAGGGGTGTGTGCTTAGTCCTCTTCTGTACTCCCTGTTCACCCAAGACTGTGTGGCTGCGCACAACTCCAACACAATCATCAAGTTTGCTGACAACACAACGGTGGTAGGACTGATCACCGACGACAATGAGGCAGCCTATAGGGAGGTCAGAGACCTAGTAGTGTGGTGCCAGGACAACAACCTCTCCATTAACGTCATCAAGAAAAGTAGCTGATCGTGGACTAGAGGAAACGGATGGGCGAGCACGCCCCTATCCATATCGATGGGTTATAGTGGAGCGGGTCGAGCGATTCAAGTTCCTCAGTGTCCACATCACTAAGGAATTAACATGGTCCACACACACCAACACAGTTGTGAAGAGGGCACGACAGCACGTCTTCCCCCTCAGGAGGCTGAAAAGATTTAGCATGGGCCCTCAGATCCTCCAAAAAATTATACAGCTGCACCATTGAGAGCATCTTGAATGGCTGCAGATATAGACACTATTTCTGTTACATGTATTTTAAATATGTATTTCAATTACTTCTGAGTATTTTGTCATTTGTATTACACTGGGCTGAACTAACAATGCATTTTGTAACAAGATACTTTTGAGAGTTGTAATTTGTATTTTAAAAATTCCAAAAAAAATTGGTACCGCTTGGTACGGCAACTGCAAGGCATCCGACCGCAAGGCGCTACAGACGGTGGTGAGTACGGTCCAGTACATCACTGGGGCCGAGCTCCCTGCCATCCAGGACCTCTATACCAGGCGGTGTCAGAAGAAGGCCCAAAAAATTGTTAAAGACTCCAGCCACCCAACCCATAGACTAATCTCTCTGCTACCGCATTGCAAGCAATACAAGTGGACCAAGTTTGGAACCAACAGGACCTTGAACAGCTTCTACCTCAAAGCCATAAGACTGCTATACAAGGCTGCTAAATAGCTAATCAAATGGCTACCCGGACTACCTGCATTGACCCTTTTTTGAAGTAACTCTCTTGCACTGGACTTTATACACACACACACACACACACACACACACACACTGGACTCTACCCACACACTGGACTCTACCCACACACTGGACTCTACACACACACTGGACTCTACCCACACACTGGACTCTACACACACACTGGACTCTACCCACACACTGCACACTGGACTCTACCCACACACTGGACTCTACCCACACACTGGACTCTACACACACACTGGACTCTACCCACACACTGGACTCTACCCACACACTGGACTCTACACACACACTGGACTCTACTCACACACTGGACTCTACCCACACACTGGACTCTACCCACACACTGGACTCTACCCACACACTGGACTCTACCCACACACTGGACTCTACCCACACACTGGACTCTACTCACACACTGGACTCTACCCACACACTGGACTCTACCCACACACTGGACTCTACCCACACACTGGACTCTACTCACACACTGGACTCTACCCACACACTGGACTCTACCCACACACTGGACTCTACCCACACACTGGACTCTACTCACACACTGGACTCTACTCACACACTGGACTACACACATACACTTACACTGACACCCCAACACACACACACACACACACACAGACTACATACGCCCACACACATAACATGAGCATACATGGATACTAACGCCACACACACACACGCACACTCACAAACACACACACACACACACACACACACACACAAAAACACACACTTTTACAGTCACCACATACACTGCTGCTACAGCTGTCTATTATCTATTCTGTTGTCTAGTCACTTTAACTCTACCTAAATGTACTGTACATAGCTATCTCAATGACCTCGTACCCCTGCACATCGACTCGCTACTGGTACTCCCTGTATATAGCCATGTTATTTTTACTTATTATTGTTATTTGTCACTGTGTATTTATTGCTTGTGTCACACATTTTTAATTTAATATTTTTTATCTTGAACTCTGCATTGTTGAAAAAGAACATTTCACTGTTAGTCTACACCTGTTGTTTACGTGACAAATTAAATTGGATATGATTTGACTTACTTGACTTGAACCTTTTTGCACTTTGGGGAGCATAGGTAATTCACAAACTTCCTCCATGGGGTCCGGTGTTGAGTGTTTTTCTCCAGGTGTACCCGATCCAGCCCCATTTCCTGCAGCTTTGCCAGCTTGGAGCATGGTTCAGACGTTCAATGCGCCGATTTTGGTGATGTGTTTGGTCATGACAAGGGGGGTCAGCTGCGCAACTTCCTTTCGGATTTTATTGTGCAGTGTCATTTTTGTCCGGGGAGAGACACCTTACAAACCTTGTTGTAGTTTATTTGTGAATGTTTCTATAATCGGTAGTATCCACTAAGCGGATGATTGGTCCACCTAGCTTTACCAGAGCCCCGTTAGCCAGCATGTTTCCAGGTGGATACAGACAGGACTTCATGCTAACCGTAACGACCCAGGTGGCAATCCCGTAATATACATGTTTCTGCCTCTCCCGAATTGGACATGTTTTTCTTTGTATTATTTTTCTTTACCAGTTTATAATACCAGGTCTTTTTTATGCAAATACAAATACACATTTATGACATTTTTTTTTTAAATAAATGCCATATTGTACTTTTCACAGTCGTTCATACAAATGGTCTAATTGACAAATAATAGTCTAATCAAGACACTATCAGCCTAAAAAGCTGACTCTATTTTTTACATTTCACATTAAATTGCACTGCAGGTGTGTTTATAACTATTTCTAAGTCCTGAAAGCGTGAATGTGATGTTTTTTCTCATTCATTTCAATGCCATTGACCTTTTCAATCTGAGCTGAAATGAGCCACTTCCCGTGCAGTGGCAAATGTAGGTTATGTCCGAAATGTCACCCTATTCCCTATGTAGTGCATTACTTTTGGCCAGAGCCCAATGAGATAGATAAATAGGGAATAGGGTGCCATTTGGGACACAACCTACATGCACGGGAAGTGGCTTGTTTCAGCTGAAATCTCTCCTCTGAAAGGTGAAGTGGGTCTTACGAAACTCTAGTTAGCAGCATCGCAACGGAAGTCTGTCACGCTGACACTGAATAGGACACTATGCCACAGACAGTGTGAGAGAGAGAAAGACGAGGGAAGTGGAAACTTGAATAGCATAAGTCCTTTTCACAGAATAATATCCTATTTCATATTATGGAGAAAGCCATACTTCCTAAAGTCATATTCTAAGTGACATACAAAGTCTCAGTACTGCTCAGTAAATGTATGTAAATCATCCTGGTCATTCACTTTTGTTGGCTTTGGTGCCGCGGGGACATGATGGCTTTGTAACAGCAATGGCAACGGCAGCGGCATTAGCAAATTAAAATATCACATCTGTATATTCCGAGATCTCTCCAATAGCACACTAGACAGTACATAAAACACCGTAATAACTTCTTCATAATAACTCCTTCATAATAACGCCTTCATAATAACTCCTTCATAATAACTTCTTCATAATAACTCCTTCATAATAACTCCTTCATAATAACACCTTCATAATAACTCCTTCATAATAACTCCTTCATAATAACTCCTTCATAATAATGTCTTCATAATAACACCTTCATAATAACTACTTCATAATAACTCCTTCATAATAACTCCTTCATAATAACGTCTTCATAATAACGCCTTCATAATAAATACTCCATAATAACCCCTTCATAATAACTCCTTCATAATAACTCCTTCATAATAACTTCTTCATAATAACTCCTTCATAATAACTCCTTCATAATAACTCCTTCATAATAACTCCTTCATAATAACGCCTTCATAATAATGTATTCATAATAACGTATTCATAATAACTTCATAATAACTCCATCATAATAACTCCTTCATAATAACTCCACAATAACGTCTTAATAATAACTTATTCATAATAACTCCTTCATAATAACTCCTTCATAATAACATCTTCATAATAACTCCTCCATAATAACTCCTTCATAATAACTCCTTCATAATAACGTCTCCATAATAACTCCTTCATAATAACTCCTTCATAATAACTCCTAAGTAAAAAAAAATAAAAAATAAAAAAAATATATATATATATATATATATATATATATATATATATATATATATATATATATATATATATATATATGTTTTGTTATATATTCCCAGCATGCTCTTGTATGGTTTTGTATCCTCACAATTGACATATGAGACATATTCTTCACAGTCAGTGATCCCAGTCAGTGTTGAAATTAAGATAAATATGAATTTGCTTTTGGCTTTAGGCCTCTCTGAATTGTTGTACTATATAATCATGTAACAATTAAAAATATATCTGGTTTCCTTCTGAACACCAAATTTAAAATAATGTCGGTAACACTTTCCTCTTAACTGGATGATGAGCTTTTTTTCTGGAAATGTCAACGAGTTTACACATGTTCTGTGCTCTAACCCTACACCAAAAAAAATTATGAGCTAAAACAATCCAATTTGGGTTATTTGGTAACCCAGCCAGTAAATATTGGACAGAACACATGTTGGGTTATTTTGACCCAGCCAGTTGGGTTGCGTGAATAAACCATCAGTTGGCTATTTTTTACTCTCAGGCTGGGTTGACCTAGCAGCTGGGTCTTTTTTAATTCTTAGGCTATTTCCAGGAGGCGTGGCTTATTATGGGCGTGTCTTTCAGCTAGAGCTTATTGCCGACACTTGAGAGGAAATGTCATTCCTGTTCATAATGTTTTATTATTTTTGTATTATTTATTTTAGGCATTCTTGTATATTATTACAATTATGTACTGTAATAAGGTATTGTACAGGATTTAGAGAATGCATACACTTCTGTAAGCCTCATTGAAGCTACAAAAATGATAACGTTCAACCTTAACATGTAATAACTAGGCAGCAGAACAGATGAACAGGAATTACATTTACTCTCATGGGTGGCTAAGAATAACTATCTGAATGCCACGCACCTACTAAACTACCACTCCAGTCTTCTGATCTGACCCGCTGGGTCATATCTCAATACCCCGCATCAATAACCCAGCAGTTTTTAAAGAAAACAACCCAACTAAGTGACCCAACGCCTGCAACCCCACAATTGGGTCAACCAAACAACCCAGCATTGTTTTGAGTGTATGTTTCACAGCATTGGGTTTTAGGTGTGTGTGTGTGTACGTGTGTGAGATGGTTTCATTGACCCTGTAGTCTAGATATGGTTAGTTTTACAAGTAGCTTCAATCACCCTTTCTTTGTCTTCTCTCTCACCATGTTAGAGTACACTCTAAAAAATGCTGGGTTGTTTGGTTGACCCAACTGCTGGGTTGTAGGCACTTGGGTTGTTTTCTTTAAAAAGAGCAAGATTGGGGTTATTGATGCTGGGTTATTGGTGCTGGGCTATTGAGATATGAACCAGCGAGTCATCTTCGACTCTTCACGACATCCTGTTCATGGCCCTTGTAATGTTTCCTGTTAGGAATAGTAATTAAACCGGGATATTGGTGACTTACATACGTTGTGTTTGCACTGTAGTTCAAGTTACAGTTGGTAGAACAGCATATTTCCATTTCAAATTCCCTTTGCCTATTACATAACCAGCTTTCAAGGAGCGTGTTAAGCTTGTGGAGGTCCTCTATTATTTGAGAGTGAGCAGGTCTGCATCCCAAATGGCACCCTATTCACTATATAGTGCACTACTTTTGACCAGAGCCCATAGTGTGTGTGAGCGTGTGTGTGTGTGTCTCGGTCTACCCGTTATTCAGGGACAAGGTGGGGAAGTGAGGTATTATAAGACACAATATACTGGGGTGGAGGGGGGGGGGGGGGGCAACCCTCCTCCTCCTCCCCCTGACCTTACTCTAAAATGGCTTTTCCACTACTCTCATAGGCCGCATCCAAAATGGCTTCCTATTCCTTATACAGTGCACTACTTTTGACCAGAGCCCTATGGGCCCTAGCCAAAATAGGGAATATGGTGGCATTTGGGACTATAAAAGCCATTGTGCTGCATTTTAAAAGCATAATAGAATGGCTGTTGCCTCCTTGTTCTCCCTGAGAAACCATTTCATCTTTGTAATTCCATCCGTGGCGACTGGGGCCATCTCTCCTCTTTGAAGGTGACTGCTGTGACTTCAATTCACAGCAACTTTTCTATTCACATCGCCTCTCCAATACGCCTATATGATTAATAAAATGCTGCGTTAAACAATTGCGTCTGGTTGCGGGCTGTGAGGAGAGTGAACTGTGACGTACTCAACTGGCCTATATGGTGCAGGGTTCTGGTCAAAGGTAGTGCACTACAAAGGGAATAGGGTGCCATTTAGCCACATAGTCACTTTACCCCTACCTACATGTACATATTACCTCAATTACCTGGACTACCCCGTACCCCTGCACATTGAACTCCCGAGTGGCGCAGTGGTCTAAGGCACTGCATCGCAGTGCTAGCTGTGCCACTAGAGATCCTGGTTCGAATCCAGGCTCTGTCGTAGCCGGCCGTGACCGGGAGACCCATGGGGCGGCGCACAATTGGCCCAGCGTCGTCCAGGGTAGGGGAGGGAATGGCCGGCAGGGATGTAGCTCAGTTGGTAGAGCATGGCGTTTGCAACGCCAGGGTTGTGGGTTCGATTCCCATGGGGGTATGAAAAATAAAAAATGATGTATGCACTCACTAACTGTAAGTCGCTCTGGATAAGAGCGTCTGCTAAATGACTAAAATGTAAATGTAAAATGTAAATTGACTCGGTACCGGTAACCCTTGTATATAGCCTCATTATTGTTATTTTATTGTGTTCCTATTTTTCCTTTAGTTTAGCAAAATTTCCTTACTTACTTTTTATAAAATTCTGCGTCGTTGGTTAAGGGCTCGTAAGTAAGCATTTCTCTCTCTCTCGCTCTCTCTCTCTCTTTAGATGTCTCTGTATACACTGTGTAATCTCTGCTACTGTAGATTTATTTTCTTCCTGCCCACGGCGTGGCGAAGACCTAGGGATTACAAACCAAAAGCAAATTGTCCTTGATTGGCTCCCATTAGATGATGTGTTAAAAACAAACACTCACATTGGGGCTTTGGCCCAGAGGCAGAGCAATATAGATAAGGACAAGGCCAGTCTGTAGAGAGAGAAACACATTTTAGTCAGTAATTACTGAAACACAAAGAGAGACGTCACATCACAGGGCTATGTTCAGTTTACCCAAGCTTTTAGAATGATCTGAGACAAAGCTGGATTCACTACTGGATGAAAACAAAGTGGAGAGTGGCTGTGGGACTTATCCACGCCATGGTTCGGCTCACTGACAACGTCTGCCTGGTTGACAGTTCTATCAGATACAGGAGGGGGTTTCATAGAAATATAATTAATGGAACAGACATTTAACTGGGTGAAAGCACAGAGGCTATGGGACTTTACCACACCTCACTGAGTAGATAAGGCCCATCTGGGTGACAATATCTTCAGGTACAGGTGAGGGATTCATAGAAATATAATTAATAGGACAGCCCGCAACAGGACTCATTATCTATGTGTAGTCACTTTACCCCTACCTACATGTACAAATTACCTCGACTAACCTGTAGCCCCGCACATTGACTCGGTACCGGTACCCCCTGTATATAGCCTCAGTATTGTTATTTTATTGTTACTTTTTATTTAGTAAATATTTTCTTAACTCTATTTCTTGAACTGCATTGTTGGTTAAGGGCTTGTAAGTAAGCATTTCACTGTAAGGTCTACACCTGTTATTTTCGGCGCATGTGACAAATAACATTTGATTTGATTTGAATAGAACATGAATTTCCATTGAAGTCAATATTCTGTAATGCAATTCTATTTCTATTGGGGATCAGGCTGGTTCTGTTCAGGCTGGGTGGGATCTGTTGACACATTGGTCAAGTATTGCTGCATACAAATGGATGTTTCTATCAAGCACTCTAATTGTACAGTTGAAAAAAGACGGCCAATTTGTGGCTACGTGTACTGCACAGTCCCTCAGGACTCAGGTCTCAAGACAGTCCCTCAGGACTCAGGACTCAGGACAGTCCCTGATTGACTCAGGACTCAGGGCAGTCCCTCAGGACTCAGAACAGTCCCTCAGGACTTAGGACTCAAGACAGTCCCTCAGGACTCAGGACAGTCCCTCAGGACTCAGGACTCAGGGCAGTCCCTCAGGACTCAGTACTCAAGACAGTCCCTCAGGACTCAGGACAGTACCTGATGGACTCAGGACTCAGGACAGTCCCTCAGGACTCAAGACTCAGGACAGTCACTCAAGACTCAGGACTCAGGACAGTCCCTCAGGACTTAGGACTCAAGACAGTCCCTCAGGACTCAGGACTCAGGACAGTCCCTCAGGACTCAGGACAGTCCCTCAGGACTTAGGACTCAAGACAGTCCCTCAGGACTCAGGACAGTCCCTCAGGACTCAGGACTTGCTGCTTTGCTTTGTTTTCCTTTATTTTCTTCCTAAGTAGCACAGTCCTGTCTGTTTATAGACCACTAGTTTAGGGAGAGAAAACACACACACAGCCCTCTTATTAATCAGAGTGATGATAATGAGCAGTGAATAATAACCATGGGTGAAGCAGAAGGCCTCCTGTGTGTGTGTGTGTGTGTGGGGGGGGGGGGGGGGGAATGAAAATAAAAATACATTGGGGAATGATTAGGCCAGGCTCATGCAAAGCTTGGGGTTGTAGTTTGTATTTCAGGCTTGCATGTGTGGATGGAGACAACAGCTATGAACGTTTGTTTGTATACACACACTCACACACACACACGTAATGTTCTTCTATCCTCGTGGGGACCTACAATTAATTTCCATTCAAAATCCTATTTTCCCTAACCCTTGCCCTTACCACAACCCTAACTTTAACCTTAACCCGTAACCCTAACCCAAACCCTAAACCTAACCACTAACCCCTTACCCTAACCCTAATTCTAACCCTAACCCTAACCCTAACCCTAAACCCAACCCCTAAGCTTAAAATAGCCTTTGTCCTCATGGGGACGTGGGAAATGTCCCCACAAGGGAGAATTTTCCTTGTTTTACTATCCTTGCAGGGACTTTTGGGGATTTTAGGTCTCCACAAGGATAGAATAAACAACCCCCCCCTCCCCCCCACCACACACACACACAGGCGTGATTGATGAGCTTTTGATAAGAATTTTGAATGAGACACTTTCATTACTGGCTGTCGAAGTGCATCATGCTAGTGGCATGAAAGGGCCATGGGTTTGGTGTATGTGTGTGTGTGTATGTGTGTGTGTGTGTTTATTGTGTGTGCGCGTGTGAGTCCTTCCGTGCCTGCGTGCATGTGTGTGTGTCCTTGGAGGCCTGCGGCTTACTTGTGTGTGTGTGTGTGTGTTTGTGTCTGTGTGTGCGTGCGTGTGTGTGTAGAGAGAGAGAGTTTCCCTGTTGTTTGTCTGTTGAGTCTTTTAATTACAGCTCTCATTAGAACACCACACACACACACACACACACACACACACCTGGGGACCTGGAGGCCTGATTCATAGGACTGACTGGGACCTGGAGACCTGATTCACAGAACTGACTGTTCAGAGCCTGGGGCCTTGGAGACCTGATTCACAGAACTGACTGTTCAGAGCCTGGGGCCTTGGAGACCTGATTCACAGAACTGACTGTTCAGAGCCTGGGGCCTTGGAGACCTGATTCACAGAACTGACTGTTCAGAGCCTGGGGCCTTGGAGACCTGATTCACAGAACTGACTGTTCAGAGCCTGGGGCCTTGGAGACCTGATTCACAGAACTGACTGTTCAGAGCCTGGGGCCTTGGAGACCTGATTCACAGAACTGACTGTTCAGAGCCTGGGGCCTTGGAGACCTGATTCACAGAACTGACTGTTCAGAGCCTGGGGCCTTGGAGACCTGATTCACAGAACTGACTGTTCAGAGCCTGGGGCCTTGGATACCTGATTCACAGAACTGACTGTTCAGAGCCTGGGGCCTTGGAGACCTGATTCACATAACTGACTGTTCAAAGCCTGGGGCCTTGGATACCTGATTCACATAACTGACTGTTCAAAGCCTGGGGACCTGGAGGCCTGATTCACAGAACTGACTGTTCAGAGCCTGGGGCCTTGGAGACCTGATTCACATATCTGACTGTTCAGAGCCTGGGGCCTTGGAGACCTGATTCACATAACTGACTGTTCAAAGCCTGGGGACCTGGAGGCCTGATTCACAGAACTGACTGTTCAGAGCCTGGGGCCTTGGAGACCTGATTCACATAACTGACTGTTCAGAGCCTGGGGCCTTGGAGACCTGATTCACATAACTGACTGTTCAAAGCCTGGGGCCTTGGAGACCTGATTCCCATAACTGACTGTTCAGAGCCTGGGGCATTGGAGACCTGATTCACATAACTGACTGTTCAAAGCCTGGGGACCTGGAGGCCTGATTCACAGAACTGACTGTTCAGAGCCTGGGGCCTTGGAGACCTGATTCACAGAACGGACTGTTCAGAGCCTGGGGCCTTGGAGACCTGATTCACATAACTGACTGTTCAGAGCCTGGGGCCTTGGAGACCTGATTCACATAACTGACTGTTCAAAGCCTGGGGACCTGGAGGCCTGATTCACAGAACTGACTGTTCAGAGCCTGGGGCCCTGGAGACCTGATTCATAGGACTGACTTTTCAGAGCCTGGGGACCTGGAGACTTGATTCATAGGACTGACTGTTCAGAGCCTGGGGCCTTGGAGACCTGATTCACATAACTGACTGTTCAAAGCCTGGGGACCTGGAGGCCTGATTCACAGAACTGACTGTTCAGAGCCTGGGGCCTTGGAGACCTGATTCACATAACTGACTGTTCAAAGCCTGGGGCCTTGGAGACCTGATTCACATAACTGACTGTTCAGAGCCTGGGGCATTGGATACCTGATTCACATAACTGACTGTTCAAAGCCTGGGGACCTGGAGGCCTGATTCACAGGACTGACTGTTCAGAGCCTGGGGCCTTGGAGACCTGATTCACAGAACGGACTGTTCAGAGCCTGGGGCCTTGGAGACCTGATTCACATAACTGACTGTTCAGAGCCTGGGGCCTTGGAGACCTGATTCACATAACTGACTGTTCAAAGCCTGGGGACCTGGAGGCCTGATTCACAGAACTGACTGTTCAGAGCCTGGGGCCCTGGAGACCTGATTCATAGGACTGACTTTTCAGAGCCTGGGGACCTGGAGACTTGATTCATAGGACTGACTGTTCAGAGCCTGGGGACCTGGAGACCTGATTCACAGAACTGACTGTTCAGAGCCTGGGGACCTGGAGGCCTGATTCACGGGACTGAATTTTCAGAGCCTGGGGACCTGGATACCTGATTCATAGGACTGACTGTTCAGAGCCTGGGGCCCTGGAGACCTGATTCATAGGACTGACTTTTCAGAGCCTGGGGACCTGGAGACTTGATTCATAGGACTGACTGTTCAGAGCCTGGGGACCTGGAGACCTGATTCACATAACTGACTATTCAGAGCCTGGGGACCTGGAGGCCTGATTCACGGGACTGACTTTTCAGAGCCTGGGGACCTGGAGACCTGATTCATAGGACTGACTCTTCAGAGCCTGGGGACCTGGAGGCCTGATTCACAGGACTGACTGTTCAGAGCCTGGGGATCTGGAGACCTGATTCATTGGACTGACTGTTCAGAGCCTGGGGACCTGGAGGCCTGATTCACAGGACTGACTGTTCAGAGCCTGGGGACCTGGAGACCTGATTCATAGGACTGACTGTTCAGAGCCTGGGGACCTGGAGACCTGATTCACTGCTCAAATCATCTGAAATGGCACCGTATTCCCTTTAAGGTGCACTACTTTTGACCAGACCCCTATGTGCCTTGGTGAACAGTACTGCACTATACAGTCCCTTGCAAAAGTATTCATTCCCCTTGGTATTTTTCAAATTTTGTTGCATTACAACCTGTAATTTAAATTGATTTTTATTAGGATTTCATGTAATGGACATACACAAAATAGTCCAAATTGGTGAAATGAAATTTTTTTTTAAAAAAGTTCTAAAAAAATAAATAACGGAAAAGTGGTACGTGTATATGTATTCAACCCCTTTGCTATGAAGCCCCTAAATAAGATCTGGTGCAACCAATTACCTTCAGAAGTCACATAATTAGTTAAATAAAGTCCACCTCTGTGCAATCTAAGTGTCACATGATCTGTCACATGATCTCAGTATATATACACCTGTTCTGAAAGGCCACTAAGCAAGGGGCACCACTGAGTCTGCAACACCACTAAGCAAGGGGCACCACCAAGCAAGCGGCACCATGAAGACCAAGAAGCTCTCCAAACAGGTCAGGGACAAAGTTGTGGAGAAGTACAGATCAGGGTTGGGTTATAAAAAAAATATCAGAAACTTTTAAAATCCCACGGAGCACCATTAAATCCGTTATTAAAAAATGGAAAGAATATGGCACCACAACAAACCTGCCAAGAGAAGGCCGCCCACCAAAACTCACGGACCAGGCAAGGAGGCCATTAATCAGAGAGGCAACAAAGAGACCAAAGATAACCCTGAAGGAGCTGCAAAGCTCCACAGCGGAGATTGGAGTAGCGGCGGCAGGTAGCTTAGTGGTTAAGAGCGTTGTGCCAGTAACTGAAAGGTCGCTGGTTCTAATCCCCGAGCCGATTAGGTGAAAAAATCTGTCGATGTGCCCTTGAGCAAGGCACTTAACCCTAATTGCTCCTGTAAGTCGCTCTGGATAAGAGCGTCTGCTAAATGACTAAAATGTAAATGTAAAATGAGTATCTGTCCATAGGACCACTTTAAGCCGTACACTCAACAGAGCTGGGCTTTACGGAAGAGTGGGCAGAAAAAAAGCCATTGCTTCAAGAAAAAAATAAGCAAACACGTTTGGTGTTCGCTAAAAGGCATGTGGGAGACTCCCCAAACATATGGAAGAAGGTACTCTGGTCAGATGAGACTAAAATTGAGCTTTTTGGCCATCAAGGAAAACGCTATGTCTGGCGCAAACCCAACACCTCTCATCACCCGAGAACATCATCCCCACAGTGAAGCATGGTGGTGGCAGCATCATGCTGTGGGGATGTTTTTCATCGGCAGGGACTAAAGTAACACTCGAGTGGTTTAAGGGGAAACATTTAAATGTCTCCTAGTCACAGCCCAGACCTCAATCCAATTGAGAATCTGTGGTATGACTTAAAGATTGCTGTACACCAGCGGAAACCATCCAACTTGAAGGAGCTGGAGCAGTTTTGCCTTGAAGAATGGGCATAAATCCCAGTGGCTAGATGTGCCAAGCTTATAGAGACATACCCCAAGAGACTTGCAGCTGTAATTGCTGCAAAAGGTGGCTCTACAAAGTATTGACTTTGGGAGGGTGAATAGTTATGCACGCTCAAGTTTTCAGTTTTTTTGTCTTATTTCTTGTTTGTTTCACAATACAAAAGATTTTGCATCTTCAAAGTGGTAGGCATGTTGTGTAAATCAAAAAATACAACCCCCCCAAAAATTGTATTACAGGTTGTATGGCAACAAAATAGGAAAAATGCCAAGGGGGGTGAATACTTTCGCAAGCCACTGTATAGGGAATAGGGTGCCATTTCAGACGCACCCCATGGCTAAGGCTCTCTAGGCCCCCCTACTAACTGCCTGATCTTCTGTCCTATACAGACACGAGTATCCAAGAACCCAGTCAGAAATAATATCCCCTTCACTCACGCTGAATGAAACCATTTGTCTGAATATGCTACACGTCAGGGTATGGATGAAGATGTTGAATAGAAGATGGGTGGTGAATAGACTTATATCACCTCATAGAACCATGAATCAGCCAGGTGTTCAGATGGGTTTAGCTGTGAAAAGGCTTTCAGGGAAAGGACAGCTTAAAAAAATATAATTGAGTAAATTATACATGTCCTCTGTGGAGATGGGAGAACCTTCCAGAAGGACAACCATCTCTGCAGCACTCCAACAATCAGGCCTTTATGGTAGAGTGGCCAGACGGAAGCCACTCCTCAGTAAAAGGCACATGACAGCCCGCTTGGAGTTTGACAAACGGCACCTAAAGACTCTCAGACCATGAGAAACAAGATTCTCTAGTCTGATGAAACTAAGATTTAGCTCTTTGGCTTGAATGCCAAGCGTCACATCTGGAGGAAACCTGGCACCATCCCTTACGGTGAAGCATGGTGGTGTCAGCATCGTGCTGTGGGGATGTTTTTCAGCGGCAGGGACTGGGAGACTAGTCAGGATCGAGGGAAAGATGAACGGAGCAAAGTACAGAGAGATCCTTGATGAAAACCTGTTCCAGAGTGCTCAGGCAGGACCTCAGACTGGGGCAAAGGTTCACCTTCCAACAGGACAACGACCCTAAGCACACAGCCAAGACAATGCAGGAGTGGCTTCGGGACAAGTCTCTGAATGTTATTGTGTGGCCCAGACAGAGCCCAGACTTGAACCCAATTGAACATCTCTGGAGAGCCCTGAAAATAGTTGTGCAGCGACGCTCCCCATCCAACCTGACAGAGTTTGAGAGGATCTGCAGAGAAGAATGGGAGAAACTCCCCAAATACAGGTGTGCCAAGCTTGTAGCATCATACCCAGGAAGACTCGAGGCTGTAATCGCTGCCAAAGGTGCTTCAAGAAATTACTGAGTAAAGGGTTTGAATACTTATGTAAATGTAATATTTCCGTTTGTTTTATTTTTTATAAATTTGCCAAAAAATCTAAATACCTGTTTTTGCTTTGTAGTTTTGGGGTATTGTGTGTAGATTGATGAGGAAAATAAACTAGTTAATCCATTTTGGAATAAGGCTGTAACGTAACAAAGTGGGAAAAGTAAAGGGGTCTGAATACTTTCCGAATGCACTGTATGTATGTATGTATGTGTGTATATATATATATATATATATATATATATATATATATATATATATATACACTACCAGTCAAAAGTTTGGACACACCTACGCATTCAAGGGTTTTTCTTTATTTATACTATGTTTTACATTGTAGAATAATAGTGAAGACATCAAAACTATGAAATAACACATATGGAATCATGTAGTAACCAAAAAAGTGTTAAAGAAGTATTTTTCAAATAGCCACCCTTTGCCTTGATGACAGCTTTGCACACTCTTGGCATTCTCTCAACCAGCTTCACCTGGAATGCTTTTCCAACAGTCTTGAAGGAGTTCCCACATATGCTGAGCACTTGTTGGCTGCTTTTTCTTCAGTCTGCGGTCTGACTCACCCAAACCATCTCAATTGGGTTGAGGTCGGGAGATTGTGGAGGCCAGGTCATCTGATGCAGCACTCCATCACTCTCCTTCTTGGTAAAATAGCCCTTACACAGCCTGGAGGTGTGTTGGGTCATTGTCCTCTTGAAAAAACAAACGATAGTTCCACTAAGCCCAAACCAGATGGGATGGCGTATCGCTGCAGAATGCTGTGGTAGCCATGCTGGTTAAGTGTGCCTTGAATACTAAATAAATCACAGACAGTGTCACCAGCAAAGCACCCCCACACCATAACACCTCATCATCCATGCTTTACGGTGGGAAATACACATGCAGAGATAATCCGTTCACCCACAACGCGTCTCACAAAGACACAGCGATTGGAACCAAAAATGTCCATTGCTCGTGTTTCTTGGCCCAAGCAAGTCTCTTCTTCTTATTGGTGTCCTTTAGTAGTGGTTTCTTTGCAGCAATTTGACCATTAAGGCCTGATTCACACAGTCTCCTCTGAACAGTTGATGTTGAGATGTTTCTGTGACTTGAACTCTGTGAAGCATTTATTTGGGATGCAATTTCTGAGGCTGGTCCTCATGAGAGCCAGTTTCATCATAGCGCTTGATGGTTTTTGCGACTGCACTTGAAGAAACTTTCAAAGTTCTTGAAATGTTCCGTATTGACTGACCTTCATGTCTTAAAGTATTGATGGACTGTCATTTCTCTTTGCTTATTTGAGCTGTTCTTGCCATAATATGGACTTGGTCTTTTTCCAAATAGGGCTATCTTCTGTATAACACCCCTATCTTGTCACAACACAACTGATTGGCTCAAACGCATTAAGAAGGAAATAAATTCCACAAATTAACTTTTAAGAAGGCATACCTGTTAATTGAAATGCATTCCAGGTGACTACCTCATGAAGCTGGTTGAGGTTTCCCATCCAAAGTCCAATCCGACAGAGTAATGAGCAATGATCATGACAGTTAATAGCGCTTAACGTTACCCACCCAATTATTACCAATCAACTGTTTGGATGTTTGCCCTCTATGCCAATCCCTCACAAAACACAGACCCTGTTTGTTTCTAAAAAATGAATTTGGGGAGAGATACCCCCTCTCTTTTCCTTAGTGTCTCCATGGTAACGTTTTATGAGGATGAATCATAGCTGATACCGGTGTATATTGTGTCTGTCTGTGGGAATATTGGTGTGCTAAATCCAGTCTCCTTTCTCTAAAATGTAACAATTGTGTTTTCAAATTAGCAACACAAAGCAGCGGTATACCTCAGGAGAAACCACAGAGAGGAATTAGTTGATATCGTTAATTGAGCCATCTGAAATATGTGTTGATATCCCGTTTCTTGTTTCTGTTGAGAAAACAGTCTACTGCAGATAAATATTTTCCTAATCACCTCAGCTCCAGGCTGTGCAGCTCTCATTTCCGTGTCAAGGTGACCCAGAACAATAATAATGGGACATGACACGCACGCCATACACTCACCCCACACACGCACACAAGCACGCACGCAATAATGGGACATGAAAGACAGGATGGATACTGCCAGAAGGGCTAAACTAAAGTAAACCAACCAGCCAGATAGCCTGTCAAACCACAGTTTCTCAATACAAGGAAATGATCAAGTGCTACGCTGCAAATAAATATGGCACAATATCAATAAATAAACAAATCTATATTTTCCTCTTTCCTTGGATTTGTGATTTATAGCTAACTAGCAACCGGCCGGCAACCGCCCACTGATTGGTTGAGCTGACAGGCACATACTGTACTGTAATCACATTCTGGTGATTATGAGGAGAAAGGCCTAGAATAAAACGTATCTTGACAACATAATGGATCACAGCAGGAGGTATAATAAATGCTGCATCCAAACGGAGAAAAGTATATCAGGGGGCCTTTTGCGTTATGGAAGACTTAATTTAATTACAAAACATAATCAAATTAGCATATGAAATAGTCACCCGTCTTATTCAAACACGTCTCTCAGTTCTTTCTTATGGCGACGCTAATCAGGCTAATGAAGATATGTTCTTTAAATGTCCCTCTGGATCAAAAGGAGCTGGTCTATGAGTCTTGAGACAAAAAGGCAGAATGAATTTAAGCCATTCACAAACAGACATACTGGTAATATGCATAAGTGCATAAAAGGTTTGCTGAGGAGATATCAATATTGTCAGCTTTGGAGCTCCTTTTCATAAACAAAATGTAAAAGGCTTTCCACAATACTGAGTCAAACCAAGCCAAGCCAAACCAAGCCAAGCCAAACCAAGCTGTACTGTCCTGGGTAGTCATTGACCATAATAACTGGAACCATGCTAGGAAGGACAGTGTGAAATGGAAATACCAGAGCCAACACAGTGGGGCACGATAGTGTGAAAAGTATTTTCTTCCAGAACACAACAAGCCTGCTTTTTGATGGAAAGTGTTTTAGTAAGCATGCTCTGTGGATCCCTCTAAATGCAGTGTGATCAGTTTTGTCATCCTGTGAGGGTCAGGACCAGAGGTTAACGGTCAGAGGTTAACTAGCTCCTGTCCTGTCCTGACCGACCGGCTCCGTGCTGACATCAGTGGCTCAGAGTGCTTAGTATTCACTGCATGGTCAGAGGACACTGCTGGTCTAAGAGCCAAAATGGAGGCTCTGCCAAAATACAGGCCGTGCTGTCCAACTGCGGCAGGGTCACAAAAATCACCTTGGTTAGAACATGAATATTGAGAGCTTACTTTACAAAATACATCTAAGATGACTAGGCAGTTCTGTCCATCAAAACCCTGCCTTGATACCTTTGTTATATTCAGTTATACTTGATAGATTTTGTGGAAAAGCCAAATGCTCTGAAAGTAAGAAGTAAGCGTAAGCTCTTGATACTTTTGTTATATAGTTATACTTCATAGACTTTGTTGAAATGTCAAATGTTAAGTACTCTGACTGAAAGTAAAAAGTAAGCAGTTGTTCAGCCAAATTGATGTAAAAGTGTTTGTTGAGCCATATAAGTCTGTGTTGAGTTGTCAAGCAGTTTGTTAAGTTTTAAGCTTGTCTAGTGTGTTCAGCAGCCTAAGCGCGCTTTTCTTGAATGGATTTGTGTGATTCCTGCTTTTTCAAAGGAGAGGCACGCTTAACTACACACACAAAAATGAAGGTTCCTCAAGGAGGTTTTGGGAAGGGTGATGGTTCAATGTGGAACCATACTGACCCAAATAACCCTTTGAGCCCTTCAATGTTTCTTTGCAGTTCAGAAAAGGGTTCTTTCCTCTTTTAGTGATAATTAATATGTACGGGCGGAGGCTTATCAGAATATTTTGGGGCGTGGTTTGCGCCCAGCTGAGAGTGTCATCCAGTCTATCTAATCTGCTCTGTTATACCTTTAAATGTAAAAAGAAAATTGCGATTGCCAGTGTCTTCAGAAATACTCATGTATGGCCTTGTGTCAATTGAGAACAGTTTTGTAAATCTGTGGTTCTCAATTATCTCCTCAAGGACCCCCAGCTGTTCCAGAGGTAGCTCACTTGATTCAACTTGTAAATTAACACAATAATAACACCTATGGAATTTTACAAAAATATAATGTGGCTGACCAGAATAAAATACCCTGTATGGTTCTTCAGATGGTTCTTTGTAGAATATTTGAGATTGAGAAAGGTTATTTATATAAGGAACAATTAAAAAGGATTCTATTCAGCACCAAATAGGGTTATAACCATAGCGGAACCCTTTTTGGTGCTATATATAACCTTTTTTAATGGTTCTTTATAGAACCTTAGGAAAGGGTTCTTTATAGCACCATACAGGTTCCATTTAGAACCTTATGGTTCTTTATACAACCTTCAAAAAATGGTTCTATATACAGTGAGGGAAAAAAGTATTTGATCCCCTGCTGATTTTGTAAGTTTGCCCACTGACAAAGAAATGATCAGTCTATAATTTTAATGGTAGGTTTATTTGAACAGTGAGAGACAGAATAACAACAAAAATATCCAGAAAAACGCATGTCAAAAATGTTATAAATTGATTTGCATTTTAATGAGGGAAATAAGTATTTGACCCCCTCTCAATCAGAAAGATTTCTGGCTCCCAGGTGTCTTTTATACAGGTAACGAGCAGAGATTAGGAGCACACTCTTAAAGGGTGTGCTCCTAATCTCAGTTTGTTACCTGTATAAAAGACACCTGTCCACAGAAGCAATCAATCAATCAGATAATAATAATAATAATAATAATAATATGCCATTTAGCAGACGCTTTTATCCAAAGCGACTTACAGTCATGCGTGCATACCTTTTTCTTTTGTGTATGGGTGGTCCCGGGGATCGAACCCACTACCTTGGCGTTACAAGCGCCGTGCTCTACCAGCTGTGCTCTACCAGCTGAGCTACAGAGAACCACCAGATTCCAAACTCTCCACCATGGCCAAGACCAAAGAACTCTCCAAGAATGTCAGGGACAAGATTGTAGACCTACACAAGGCTGGAATGGGCTACAAGACCATCGCCAAGCAGCTTGGTGAGACGGTGACAACAGTTGGTGCGATTATTCGCAAATGGAAGAAACACAAAATAACTGTCAATCTCCCTCGGCCTGGGGCTCCATGCAAGATCTCACCTTGTGGAGTTGCAATGATCATGAGAACGGTGAGGAATCACAACAAGCCCAGAACTACACAGGAGGATCTTGTCAATGATCTCAAGGCAGCTGGGACCATAGTCACCAAGAAAACAATTGGTAACACACTACGCCGTGAAGGACTGAAATCCTGCAGCGCCCGCAAGGTCCCCCTGCTCAAGAAAGCACATATACAGGCCCGTCTGAAGTTTGCCAATGAACATCTGAATGATTCAGAGGAGAACTGGGTGAAAGTGTTGTGGTCAGATGAGACCAAAATCGAGCTCTTTGCCATCAACTCAACTCGCCATGTTTGGAGGAGGAGGAATGCTGCCTATGACCCCAAGAACACCATCCCCACCGTCAAACATGGAGGTGGAAACATTATGCTTTGGGAGTGTTTTTCTGCTAAGGGGACAGGACAACTTCACCGCATCAAAGGGACGATGGAGAACCTCCTTCCCTCAGCCAGGGCATTGAAAATGGGTCGTGGATGTGTATTCCAGCATGACAATGACCCAAAACACACGGCCAAGGCAACAAAGGAGTGGCTCAAGAAGAAGCACATTAAGGTCCTGGAGTGGCCTAGCCAGTCTCCAGACCTTAATCCCATAGAAAATCAGTGGAGGGAGCTGAAGGTTCGAGTTGCCAAACGTCAGCCTCGAAACCTTAATGACTTGGAGAAGATCTGAAAAGAGGAGTGGGACAAAATCCCTCCTGAGATGTGTGCAAACCTGGTGGCCAACTACAACAAACGTCTGACCTCTGTGATTGCCAACAAGGGTTTTGCCACTAAGTCATGTTTTGCAGAGGGGTCAAATACTTATTTCCCTCATTAAAATGCAAATCAATTTATAACATTTTTGACAATGCGTTTTTCTGGAATTTTTTGTTGTTATTCTGTCTCTCACTGTTCAAATAAACCTACCATGATAGACTAATCATGTATTTGTCAGTGGGCAAATGTACAAAATCAGCAGGGGATCAAATACTTTTTTCCCTCACTGTAGCACCAAAAAGGGTTCCTCTATGGTTACAAGCCAAATAACCCTTATTTGGCACTATATACAGTGGGGGAAAAAAGTATTTAGTCAGCCACCAATTGTGCAAGTTCTCCCACTTAAAAATATGAGAGAGGCCTGTAATTTTCATCATAGGTACATGTCAACTATGACAGACAAATTGAGAATTTTTTTTCCAGAAAATCACATTGTAGGATTTTTAATGAATTTATTTGCAAATTATGGTGGAAAATAAGTATTTGGTCACCTACAAACAAGCAAGATTTCTGGCTCTCACAGACCTGTAACTTCTTCTTTAAGAGGCTCCTCTGTCCTCCACTCGTTACCTGTATTAATGGCACCTGTTTGAACTTGTTATCAGTATAAAAGACACCTGTCCACAACCTCAAACAGTCACACTCCAAACTCCACTATGGCCAAGACCAAAGAGCTGTCAAAGGACACCAGAAACAAAATTGTAGACCTGCACCAGGCTGGGAAGACTGAATCTGCAATAGGTAAGCAGCTTGGTTTGAAGAAATCAACTGTGGGAGCAATTATTAGGAAATGGAAGACATACAAGACCACTGATAATCTCCCTCGATCTGGGGCTCCACGCAAGATCTCACCCCGTGGGGTCAAAATGATCACAAGAACGGTGAGCAAAAATCCCAGAACCACACGGGGGGACCTAGTGAATGACCTGCAGAGAGCTGGGACCAAAGTAACAAAGCCTACCATCAGTAACACACTACGCCGCCAGGGACTCAAATCCTGCAGTGCCAGACGTGTCCCCCTGCTTAAGCCAGTACATGTCCAGGCCCGTCTGAAGTTTGCTAGAGTGCATTTGGATGATCCAGAAGAGGATTGGGAGAATGTCATATGGTCAGATGAAACCAAAATATAACTTTTTGGTAAAAACTCAACTCGTCGTGTTTGGAGGACAGAGAATGCTGAGTTGCATCCAAAGAACACCATACCTACTGTGAAGCATGGGGGTGGAAACCTCATGCTTTGGGGCTGTTTTTCTGCAAAGGGACCAGGACGACTGATCCGTGTAAAGGAAAGAATGAATGGGGCCATGTATCGTGAGATTTTGAGTGAAAACCTCCTTCCATCAGCAAGGGCATTGAAGATGAAACGTGGCTGGGTCTTTCAGCATGACAATGATCCCAAACACACCGCCCGGGCAACGAAGGAGTGGCTTCGTAAGAAGCATTTCAAGGTCCTGGAGTGGCCTAGCCAGTCTCCAGATCTCAACCCCATAGAAAATCTTTGGAGGGAGTTGAAAGTCCGTGTTGCCCAGCGACAGCCCCAAAACATCACTGCTCTAGAGGAGATCTGCATGGAGGAATGGGCCAAAATACCAGCAACAGTGTGTGAAAACCTTGTGAAGACTTACAGAAAACGTTTGACCTGTGTCATTGCCAACAAAGGGTATATAACAAAGTATTGAGAAACTTTTGTTATTGACCAAATACTTATTTTCCACAATAATTTGCAAATAAATTCATTAAAAATCCTACAATGTGATTTTCTGGATTATTTTCTCACATTTTGTCTGTCATAGTTGACGTGTACCTATGATGAAAATTACAGGCCTCTCTCATCTTTTTAAGTGGGAGAACTTGCACAATTGGTGGCTGACTAAATACTTTTTTTCCCCACTGTAGAACCATTTGTTTTTAGTGTGTAGTTACTCTGTAACTTTGTAAGAGGTACTAAAGTTGTCACACTCCCTGTGAACTGCCAAGAACAGGCTTGTAGTGCACGATTATGATGTAGTACACGTGTATGATGTCACATAACAAGGAGAACAACACTTCCACCCCTCCTGAATGTTTCATGGGATTCTAATTATTCCCATCTACAGGGGGTCGGAGGAGGCATGCTGTGCTATCTCCTTTCCTCTCCCTTTCTTAGTATATTTTCCTCTCTCTCTCTCTCTCTCTCTCTCTCTCTCTCTCTCTCTCTCTCTCTCTCTCTCTCTCTCTCTCTCTCTTTCTCTCTCTCTCTCTCTTTTGCTCTCGCTCTCTCTCTCGCTGTCTCTCTCTCTCTCTCTCTCTCTTTCTCTCTCTCTCTCTCTCTCTCTCTCTCTCTCGCTCTCTCTCTCTTTCTCTCTCTCTCTCTTTTGCTCTCTCTTTTGCTCTCTCTCTCTCTCTCTCTCTCTCTCTCTCTCTCTCTCTCTCTCTCTCTCTCTCTCTCTCGCTCTCTCTCTCTCTCTCTTCAGGGATGGATGCCCCTATCCATCATGGCCTGGCCCAGCTAACTGGCCGACAGACGCGTGGCGGTGGGGGAGAAGTGTGGCTGGGGTTAGAGCAGGGTCTGGGGTTAGATCAGGGGATGGGGTTAGTGCAGGGGCTGGGTTTAGAGCAGGGGCTGGGGTTAGAGCAGGGGCTGGGGTTAGAGCAGGGGCCGGGGTTAGAGCAGGGGCTGGGGCTGGGGCTGGGGCTGGGGCTGGGGCTAGAGCAGGGGCCGGGGTTAGAGCAGGGGCTAGAGCAGGGGCTGGGGCTGGGGCTAGAGCAGGGGCTGGGGTTAGAGCAGGGGCTGGGGCTGGGGCTAGAGCAGGGGCTGGGGCTAGAGCAGGGGCTGGGGCTAGAGCAGGGGCTGGGGTTAGAGCAGGGGCTGGGGCTAGAGCAGGGGCTGGGGTTAGAGCAGGGGCTGGGGCTGGGGCTAGAGCAGGGGCTGGGGCTAGAGCAGGGGCTGGGGCTAGAGCAGGGGCTGGGGATGGGGCTAGAGCAGGGGCTGGGGTTAGAGCAGGGGCTGGGGCTAGAGCAGGGGCTGGGGTTAGAGCAGGGGCTGGGGCTAGAGCAGGGGCCGGGGCTAGAGCAGGGGCCGGGGTTAGAGCAGGGGCTGGGGCTGGGGCTAGAGCAGGGGCTGGGCCTAGAGCAGGGGCTGGGGCTAGAGCAGGGGCTGGGGCTGGGGTTAGAACAGGGGCTGGGGCTGGGGCTGGGGTTAGAGCAGGGGCTGGGGCTAGAGCAGGGGCCGGGGTTAGATGGCGATCTTCCTCTTTTATTTGTCAATCAGTCAGTTGTCCATCTTTTCTGCTTTCTAGAGAGAGAAATACAGAGAGACAGCTAGAGCGAAAGAGAGAGAGAGAGAGAGAGAGAGAGAGAGAGAGAGAGAGAGAGAGAGATAAGGGGGAGAGAGACAGAACAAGACAGAAAGAGAGAGAGAAAGAACAAGAGAGCTCTTCAAAGCTGTTTTTTCCCCAAGGAAATCCTATATTATTCTCCTGATTTTGCCTCAATTGTAGATTGTGGAGGGTATCATGAATATTACAATAACCCCTAAAACGCAGACTGCCCCCCGTAGAGATTGAAATTATTCTGTCTGGATTCATTTTTAACATCTGCTAATCAAAGATAAAGGGCATATTTTAACACTTCAATTAAGGTTTTATTCATGTTCCATAGTCCTATTTTTTTCATAAAAAGCATTGGCTAAATTGCATATGATTTCCAATATATAATGATATAATGATTTATTTAACAGTTATTATGAATTGAGTCCTTTGTTTGTTTGTGTGTGTGTGTGTGTGTTTGTTTGTGTCGCCACAAAGAACAACACACACAAAGAGGACGGTCTTTGAGTGACTCTGCCAAAAAGCCAAAAAGTATCCCTCCTCTCTATCAGATAGTGGTTCCCTCCTCTCTGTCAGAAAGTGGTTCCCTCCTCTCTGTCAGAAAGTGGTTCCCTCCTCTCTGTCAGAAAGTGGTTCCCTCCTCTCTGTCAGAAAGTGGTTCCCTCCTCTCTGTCAGATAGTGTAAAATGTACACTATTTTCAGTGAACATATGAGTCCCACTGAACTTGTGTTAAAATAGCACTTTTGAACGTGTTAAACATTTAACTCTGTTGCAGTGTTCCCCATTCAACTCTTAAAGTGTTCAAATGAACTTGATTGTGGTGTTTGCATAGCTCTACTGTAGAGTAATGCACAACTCCTACAGTGTTAAACATACACACGTCCACACATAGACGTGTATGATCCACGGAGTTAAAAACTTAAGGCCAGTTGAGGTGGAAGTTAAGGAACTAATACACTTTTACAGCTTTGGGCAGAACATGGAATATCTTTTAATGCACATTATAAATTATTGAATAGCCTTGTTCCTGTGGTGTGTGGTGTGTGGCCAGTGAGTTGAGTGGAATCCCAAACGGCACCCAATGTAGTGCACTACTTTTGACCAGGGCTCATAGGGAGTATGTTCCATTTGGGACGCATCCTTACACTGGACTAAAAGGCACACACACACACACATCCACACAGACTCTGTAGTAAATCTTCAATAGAGAAGATTCACATCAGCAGTCAGACACTGCCACTGGGCTGGTGCAAAGCTGAGGTGTAATGTAGAGCAGAAGTTGATAACTCAAGTAGTTGGATTCAACAGTTATGATCTTAATTCATATCTAAAGCTGTGAGACTGTGTGTGTGTGTGTGTGTGGTGTGTGTGTGTGTGAGAGAGAGAGAGAGAGAGAGAGAGATCTGAGTTGCAAAATGCTGTGCTTAAATTGTTCAACATGGTACTAACTTCTGGCTGCTTTCCTGATGTCTGGAACCAGGGGCTCATCTCCCTTATCCACAGAGGTGGAGACAAATCAGACCCCAACAATTACAGGGGAATATGCGTAAACAGCAACTTCAAATCAAATCAAATCATATCAAATTTTATTGGTCACATGTGCCGAATACAACAGGTGCAGACATTACAGTGAAATGCTTACTTACAGCCCTTAACCAACAGTGCATTTATTTAACAAAAAAAGTAAAAATAAAACAACAACAAAAAAAGTGTTGAGAAAAAAAAGAGCAGAAGTAAAATAAAATAACAGTAGGGAGGCTATATATACAGGGGGGTACCGGTGCAGAGTCAATGTGCGGGGGCACCGGCTAGTTGAGGTAGTTGAAGTAATATGTACATGTGGGTAGAGTTAAAGTGACTATGCATAAATAATTAACAGAGTAGCAGCAGCGTAAAAAGGATGGGGTGGGGGGGCAGTGCAAATAGTCCGGGTAGCCATGATTAGCTGTTCCGGAGTCTTATGGCTTGGGGGTAGAAGCTGTTGAGAAGTCTTTTGGACCTAGACTTGGCACTCCGGTACCGCTTGCCGTGCGGTAGCAGAGAGAACAGTCTATGACTAGGGTGGCTGGAGTCTTTGACAATTTTGAGGGCCTTCCTCTGACACCGCCTGGTATAGAGGTCCTGGATGGCAGGAAGCTTGGCCCCAGTGATGTACTGGGCCGTACGCACTACCCTCTGTAGTGCCTTGCGGTCGGAGGCCAAGCAGTTACCATACCAGGCAGTGATGCAACCAGTCAGGATGCTCTCGATGGTGCAGCTGTAGAATTTTTTGAGGATCTGAGGACCCATGCCAAATCTTTTCAGTCTCCTTCACACAAATTCAGACAGCTGATGTTTTGAAAGCGCTGCAAAATCTGGACCCCTACAAATCAGCTGGGCTAGACAATCTGGACCCTTTCTTTCTAAAACTAGCCGCCGAAATTGTCGCTACCCCTATTACTAGTTTGTTCAACCTCTCTTTCATAACGTCTGAGATCCCCAGAGATTGGAAAGCTGCCGCGGTCATCCCCCTCTTCAAAGGGGGTGACACTCTAGATCCAAATTGCTACAGACCTATATCCATCCTGCCCTGCCTTTCGAAAGTATTCGAAAGCCAAGTTAACAAACAGATAATTGACCATTTCGAATACCACCGTACCTTCTCCGCTATGCAATCCGGTTTCCGAGCTGGTCACGGGTGCACTTCAGCCACGCTCAAGGTCCTAAACGATATTATAACCGCGATTGATAATAGACAGTACTGTGCAGCCGTCTTCATCGACCTGGCCAAGGCTTTCGACTCTGTCAACCACCGCATTCTTATTGGCAGACTAAATAGCCTTGGTTTCTCAAATGACTGCCTCGCCTGGTTCACCAACTACTTCTCAGATAGAGTTCAGTGTGTCAAATCGGAGGGCCTGTTGTCTGGACCTATGGCAGTCTCTATGGGGGTGCCACAGGGTTCAATTCTTGGGCCGACACTTTTCTCCGTGTATATCAATGATGTCGCTCTTGCTGCTGGTGACTCTCAGATCCACCTCTACGCAGACGACACCATTTTGTATACATCTGGCCCTTCATTGGACACTGTGTTAACAAACCTCCAAACGAGCTTCAATGCCATACAACAATCCTTCAGTAGCCTCCAACTGCTCTTAAACACTAGTAAAACTAAATGCATGCTTTTCAATCGAACGCTGCTGGCACCCGCCCACCCGACTAGAATCACCACTCTCGACGGGTCTGACCTAGAGTATGTGGACAACTACAAATACCTAGGTGTCTGGTTAGACTGTAAACTCAACTTCCAGACTCACATAAAGAATCTCCAATCCAAAGTTAAATCTAGAATCGGCTTCCTATTTCGCAACAAAGCCTCCTTCACTCATGCTGCCAAACATGCCCTCGTAAAACTGACTATCCTACCGATCCTTGACTTCGGCGATGTCATTTACAAAATAGCCTCCAACACTCTACTCAGCAAATTGGATGTAGTCTATCACAGTGCCATCCGTTTTGTCTCCAAAGCCCCATACACTACCCACCACTGTGACCTGTACGCTCTTGTTGGCTGGTCCTCACTACATGTTCGTCGTCAAACCCACTGGCTCCAGGCCATCTATAAATCACTGCTAGGCAAATCCCCGCCTTATCTTAGCTCATTGGTCACCATAGCAGCACCCACCCGTAGTCTGCGCTCCAGCAGGTATATCTCACTGGTCATTCCCAAAGCCAACACCTCCTTTGGCCGCCATTCCTTCCAGTTCTCTGCTGCCAATGACTGGAACGAATTGCAAAAATCTCTGAAGCTGGAGACTCTTATCTCCCTCAATAACTTTAAGCATCAGTTGTCAGAGCACCTTACCGATCACTGCACCTGTACACAGCCCATCTGAAATTAGCCCACCCAACTACCTCATCCCTATATTGTTATTTATTTTGCTCATTTGCACCCCAGTATCTCTATTTGCACATTATCTCTTGCACATCTAGCATTCCAGTGTTAATACTATTGTAATTATTCTGCACTATAGCCTATTTATTGCCTTACCTCCATAACTTGCTACATTTGCACACACTGTATATATATTTTCTGTTGTATTTCTGACTTTATGTTTTTTACCCCATATGTAACTCTGTGTTGTTGTTTTATTGCACTACTATGCTTTATCTTGGCCAGGTCGCAGTTGTAAATGAGAACCTGTTCTCAACTGGCTTACCTGGTTAAATAAAGGTGAAAAAAAAAAAAAAAAATAGGCTTTGTCATGCCCTCTTCACGACTGTCTTGGTGTGTTTGGACCATGATAGTTCGTTGGTGATGTGGACACCAAGGAACTTGAAGCTCTCAACCTGTTCCACTACAGCCCCGTCGATGAGAATGGGGGCGTGCTCAGTCCTCTTTTTTTTCCTGTAGTCCACAATCATCTCCTTTGTCTTGGTCACGTTGAGGGAGAGGTTGTTGTCCTGGCACCACACGGCCAGGTCTCTGACCTCCTCCCTATAGGCTGTCTCATCGTTGTCGGTGATCAGGCCTACCACTGTTGTGTCGTCGGCAAACTTAATGATGGTGTTGGAGTCGTGCCTGGCCATGCAGTCATGGGTGAACAGAGAGTACAGGAGGGGACTGAGCACGCACCCCTGAGGGGCCCCCGTGTTGAGGATCAGTGTGGCAGATGTGTTGTTACCTACCCTTACCACCTGGGGGCGGCCCGTCAGGAAGTCCAGGATCCAGTTGCAGAGGGAGGTGTTTAGTCCCAGGATCCTTAGCTTAGTGATGAGCTTAGAGGGCACTATGGTGTTGAATGCTGAGCTGTAGTCAATGAATAGCATTCTCACGTAGGTGTTCCTCTTGTCCAGGTGGGAAAGGGCAGTGTGGAGTGCAATAGAGATTGCATCATCTGTGGATCTGTTGGGGCGGTATGCAAATTGGAGTGGGTCTAGGGTTTCTGGGATAATGCTGTTGATGTGAGCCATGACCAGCCTTTCAAAGCACTTCATGGCTACAGACGTCAGTGCTACGGGTCGGTAGTCATTTAGGCAGGTTATCTTAGAGTCCTTTGGCACGGGGACTATGGTGGTCTGCTTGAAACATGTTGGTATTACAGACTCAGTCAGGGACATGTTGAAAATGTCAGTGAAGACACTTGCCAGTTGGTCAGCACATGCTCGGAGTACACGTCCTGGTAATCCGTCTGGCACTACGGCCTTGTGAATGTTGACCTGCTTAAAAGTCTTACTCACATCGGCTACAGAGAGCGTGATCACATAGTCATCCGGAAAAGCTGGTGCTCTCATGCATGCTTCAGTGTTGCTTGCCTCGAAGCGAGCATAGAAGTGGTTTAGCTCGTCTGGTAGGCTTGTGTCACTGGGCAGCTCGCGGCTGTGCTTCCCTTTGTAGTCTGTAATAGTTTTCAAGCCCTGCCACATCCGACGAGCGTCAGAGCCAGTGTAGTACGATTCAATCTTAGTCCTGTATTGACTCTTTGCCTGTTTGATGGTTCGTCGGAGGGCATAGCGGGATTTCTTATAAGCGTCCGGGTTAGAGTCCCGTTCCTTGAAAGCGGCAGCTCTACCCTTTAGCTCAGTGCGGATGTTTCCTGTAATCCATGGCTTCTGGTTGGGGTATGTACGTACGGTCACTGTGGGGACGACATCATCGATGCACTTATTGATGAAGCCAGTGACTGATGTGGTGTACTCCTCAATGCTGTCTGAATAATCCCGGAACATGTTCCAGTCTGTGCTAGCAAAACAGTCCTGTAGCTTAGCATCTGCGTCATCTGACCACTTTTTTATTAACCGAGTCACTGGTGCTTCCTGCTTTAGTTTTTGCTTATAAGCAGGAATCAGGAGGATAGAGTTATGGTCAGATTTGCCAAATGGAGGGCGAGGGAGAGCTTTGTATGCGTCTCTGTGTGTGGAGTAAAGGTGGTCTAGAGTTTTTTTTCCTCTGGTTGCACATTTAACATGCTGGTAGAAATTAGGTAGAACGGATTTAAGTTTCCCTGCATTAAAGTCCCCGGCCACTAGGAGCGCTGCATCTGGATGAGCGTTTTCCTGTTGATTTATGGCCTTGTACAACTCATTCAGTGCAATCTTAATGCCAGCATTGGTTTGTGGTGGTAAATAGACAGCTATGAAAAATATAGATGAAAACTCTCTTGGTTTTGGGAAAGGTTTTCTGTAGCATTTCTTCAAGGAAAAAATGTAATAAGTAAAGGTCAACTTGGCTTTCTCCCAAACCAAACCACTACTGACCATATATACACCTTACACACACTAATTAATAAACACGTCCACCAAAAAAAAGAGGGCAACATCTTTGCTTGCTTTGTTGACTTTAAAAAAGCAGTTTAATCTATTTGGCACGAAGGTCTATTCTTCAAAATTCTCCAAAGTGGGCTTAGTGGTAAATTGTATGACTTAATAAAATGTATGTACACAGAAAACAAGTGTGCAATAAAATTCTAAAACCAAAGAACATTATTATTTTCACCAACGTCGAGGTGTGAGACAAGGCTGCAGTTGGAGTCCAAACCTTTTCAACATTTATATCAATGAATTAGCAGACATGTTGGACCATTCTGCAGCTCCAGGACTCACACTATTCAACAGAACCTTAACATTCTAGAGTAATATTGCCATAATTGGGCTCTGGCAGTAAATAAAAAAAATAAAAAAATCATGATTTTCCAGAAGAAATATAAATTCACCTTGAACAACACTATAACTGAACACGCAAAAAATTACTCATACCTTGGTCTGACCATATCTACATCGGGAATCTTTAATACGGCCCGCAGAGCATTGTATGCAATAAAAATGAAATAATTCAAAATCAACATCCCAATTAGAATTTGGACTAAACTATTTGACAGCGTCCTACCAATAGCTCTTTACGGAAGTGCGGTTTGGGGGCCACTCAATAAACTGGACTTTTTGAAGCCCTACATGCTGCATTTTGTTGGGAAAGTCCAAATAAATACACACTAATGCATGTAGGGCAGAATTAGGCCACTTTCCAGTGGTAATGAAAATACAAAACAGATCATTAAAAGTTTGGCTACAACTAAATTCAAGTCCAGATTTAAGTCTCCAATTCAAAGCACTTCAAAACCAAGAGCTAAGCCCAGAAACGAGCCCTCTCAGTCAGCTGGTGTTGGACCTAACCAACCAAGCTGACACCAGCACTGCTTCAAAAGAAAGAATTCAAATAAACAAACTCATGAACCAATCAAAAGACTCATATATACAACATTGGAAAAAAAAAAAAAATCCCAAAACCGACTAAATTGCTATCTGACCCTAAACAGAGAATATGAATTGGCTGATTATCTCTACTCTGTCAGAGATACGAAGCAGAGACAGATCCTTATCAAGTACAGGCTGAGTGACCAGCAATTGGCAATATAAACCGGCAGACATAAAAAGACATGGCTACCCAAAGAGGAGCGTGTATGTGGTCACTGCACGACAGGGGAGGTCGAAACAGAGATGCATTTTCTCCTTTACTGTGAGAAATATTCCTCACAAAGAAATTCATTATTCACAGAAATTACTACATTTATTCAAATGTTGTGCTTATTAAACCCAGCGGAAAAACAAACAATACTCATGGACGAAGGAGCAACGGTTCCTCTTGCAGTCAAATATGTATTTGCCTACCATAGCCTGAGGGACACTGAATAATAACATCTGCAAAGTAAGCAGTAACTTACTTATTATTAGTATTATTGTTATTACTACTATTATTAGTAGTATTATTGTTATTAGTATTATTATTATTATTATTATTAGTATTATTAGTATTATTATTGTTGTGATTATTATTCTAAGTAGTTGTCACGTTCGTTGTGTAAAGGATCGGACCAAGGTGCAGCGTGGTATGCGTACATAGTCGATTATTTTAATAAACACAGACAAAATAACTAAATCCAACAGAACGTGACGTTCAAGAGGCTAAACATCAAACAAGCCAAACAGAAACAAGATCCCACAACTAAGGTAGGCAACATGGCTGCCTAAGTATGATCCCCAATCAGAGACAACGACTGACAGCTGCCTCTGATTGGGAACCACACCCGGCCAACATAGAAATATATAAATTAGATTTCACACCCTGACCAACTCAACTAGAGTTCTCAAAGGTGCGGACTCCGGCAGCAAAAACTCGCCTGGGTGGCGGCTCCGGCTCCGGCTCCGGCTCCGGCTTCGGACGTGACGTAACGTAGGCAGTAAACTCTTCTCCCATCCTGCCTCTCCTTTGCACGCCCGGTCCGGTCTGGACCCCGGCGCGATGCTCCCCCTCTCAGTCCTCCCACAATGCACCAAGCCCTGTCTGGACCCTGGTGTGGGAGCCCTCGACCCTGGAGAAGGGCTGACGTCTGGTCCCAGCCCAGCAGTCCTCCCGCGATGCACCAAGTCATGTCTGGACCCTGGTGTGGGAGACCCCGACCCTGGAGAGGGGTTGATGTCTGGCTCCGGCTCAGACCCCGGTGGAGCGGATGGCTCCGGCATGGGGGAAGAGTAGACGACCGGACCCGGACTGGGCACTGGTAAAGCGGACTGCCCCGGCTCTGGTAGGGAGCAGATAACCGGAGCTGGACTAGGCACCGGTGGAGCGGACTGCTCTGGCACTGGAGTGGAGCAGATAACCGGAGCTGGACTAGGCACCGGTGAAGCGGACTGCTCTGGCACTGGAGTGGAGCCATGGATCATCACAGGAGGCTTCGTGCCATTAATCATCACTGGAGGCTTCGTGCCATGGATCATCACTGGATGATCTCTTTATCATCCGCCCCTCTTTACCTTGTCTTTGATAACTTCCACCCTCTGCTGCCCCTCTTTACCTTGTCTCTGATAACTTCCACCCCTGTCCGCCCCTCTTTACCTTGTCTTTGATAACTCCTACCCTTATCCGCCCCTCTTTACCTTGTCTCTGATAACTTCCACCCCTGTCCGCCCCTCTTTACCTTGTCTCTGATAACTTCCACCCTCTGCTGCCCCTCTTTACCTTGTCTCTGATAACTCCCACCCCAGTCCGGAGATCTTTACCTTGTCTCTGATAACTCCCACCCTCTGCTGCCCCTCTTTACCTTGTCTCAGATAACTCCCACCCCTGTCCGCCCCTCTTTACCTTGTCTCTGATAACTCCCACCCTCTGCTGCCCCTCTTTACCTTGTCTCTGATAACTCCCACCCCAGTCCGGAGATCTTTACCTTGTCTCTGATAACTCCCACCCTCTGCTGCCCCTCTTTACCTTGTCTCAGATAACTCCCACCCCTGTCCGCCCCTCTTTACCTTGTCTCTGATAACTTCCACCCTCTGCTGCCCCTCTTTACCTTGTCTCTGATAACTTCCATCCTCTGCTGCCCCTCTTTACCTTGTCTCTGATAACTTCCACCCCTGTCCGCCCCTCTTTACCTTGTCTTTGATAACTCCCACCCTTATCCGCCCCTCTTTACCTTGTCTCTGATAACTCCCACCCCTGTCCGCCCCTCTTTACCTTGTCTCTGATAACTCCCACCCCTGTCTGCCCCTCTTTACCTTGTCTCTGATAACTCCCACCCCTGTCCGCCCCTCTTTACCTCTCCGTTCTACTCTGTGTTCTACTGATGACTAAAAAGGGAAATTGACTGTAAATGATAATTTATGCCTCTGGCCTGCTGATAGAACAGGACCTATTCCTCTCCTTCTGTTCTCAACGCCAAGAACATTCAGTCAAACCTACTAGGAACATTCAGTCAAACCTACTAGGAATATTCAGTCAAACTTACTAGGAACATTCAGTCAAACCTACTAGGAACATTCAGTCAAACTTACTAGGAACATTCAGTCAAACTTACTAGGAACATTCAGTCAAACTTACTAGGAACATTCAGTCAAACCTACTAGGAACATTCAGTCAAACCTACTAGGAACATTCAGTCAAACCTACTAGGAACATTCAGTCAAACCTACTAGGAACATTCAGTCAAACTTACTAGGAACATTCAGTCAAACCTACTAGGAACATTCAGTCAACCCTACTAGGAACATTCAGTCAAACCTACTAGGAACATTCAGTCAAACCTACTAGGAACATTCAGTCAAACCTACTAGGAACATTCAGTCAAACCTACTAGGAACATTCAGTCAAACCTACTAGGAACATTCAGTCAAACCTGCTAGAAACATTCAGTCAAACCTGCTAGGAACATTCAGTCAAACCTGCTAGGAACATTCAGTCAAACCTGCTAGGAACATTCAGTCAAACCTGCTAGGAACATTTAGTCAAACCTACTAGGAACATTCAGTCAAACCTGCTAGGAACATTCATTCAAACCTGCTAGCAACATTCAGTCAAACCTACTAGTAATATTCAGTCAAACCTACTAGGAACATTCAGTCAAACTTACTAGGAACATTCAGTCAAACTTACTAGGAACATTCAGTCAAACCTACTAGGAACATTCAGTCAAACCTACTAGGAACATTCAGTCAAACCTACTAGGAACATTCAGTCAAACCTACTAGGAACATTCAGTCAAACTTACTAGGAACATTCAGTCAAACCTACTAGGAACATTAAGTCAAACCTACTAGGAACATTCAGTCAAACCTACTAGGAACATTCAGTCAAACCTACTAGGAACATTCAGTCAAACCTACTAGGAACATTCAGTCAAACCTACTAGGAACATTCAGTCAAACCTACTAGGAACATTCAGTCAAACCTGCTAGAAACATTCAGTCAAACCTGCTAGGAACATTCAGTCAAACCTACTAGGAACATTCAGTCAAACCTGCTAGGAACATTCAGTTAAACCTGCTAGGAACATTCAGTCAAACCTGCTAGGAACATTTAGTCAAACCTACTAGGAACATTCAGTCAAACCTGCTAGGAACATTCAGTCAAACCTGTTAGCAACATTCAGTCAAACCTACTAGGAATATTCAGTCAAATCAACTAGGAACTTAATTAAGTTGAGTTACAATAACTTATCATGCCTTATCATCATATTTTATTCGTCAGGCTGTCTTACAAGGATATATTCAGAGACTATACTTAGACAGTGCAGACATTTCGGCATAGTACTGCGTCATAGGCCTATCAACCTATATAATGCCCATTGCTATGAGAGTTATCATAACCACTGTGAGATCCATTAGGATAAAACATCAGCAACCAACAGATAGTCATATTGACAGACAGACAGACAGACAGACAGATAGATAGATAGATAGATAGATAGATAGATAGATAGATAGATAGATAGATAGATAATGTATTTGACATTAATATTGATGACTGCTCATTCTGTTTTGCCCTCCAACTCCTTGTGAGTCATAGCATAGCCTCTCCATCATCTTATAACACACACACACACACACCCTCCATCATCTTACAACACACACACACACCCTCCATCATCTTACAACACACACACACACACACACACACACACACCCTCCATCATCTTACAACACACACACACACACACACACACACACACACATCCTGTCCATCATCTTACAACACACACACACGAACACACACACCCTCTACATTATCTTCCATCGATGGAGTGTATGGCTGCATCCCAAATTATACCATATTTCGTGCACTTCTATGATTTGGGACGCAGACGGCATTATTGAACCATAGTTTACTTTTCAATTATGCTGCCGCTGTTTGTTGCCGGAATTTAAAATGATAATGAAGTGGTTATTGTCTGGCGGGGCCTCGCGCGGGGGGAGGGGGTCGATGTTGGGAATGTGGTGTGTGCCATGCTACCATCGTAAATCTCCTGTTTGTCACCCGCGGTGCTGAGATGGATTCTCCGCTCTTCTGCTTGTCTCATAACCTGTAGAGCAGAGCCTAGGGATGAAGCACACACACACAACTGTGCATGCACCAAAGTACACACACACATGCACACACACACACACGCACATACACACACGTACGCACCCACACAGGAGGCAGCAGTAGAACAATTAATGGAAGGAAGGCCTTGAGAGGGGTAAACAATAGCAGATTAATGGGCCCTCTGCATCGTTCATTTACACACTCTAATGGAAAGTAGAAATTACTCTATCTACCAAGAATATTGATATGTTCTGCTATATTCAGCTATTTATTTGTATATATTCCAGGTCTTTCCATTTAAATAGAACACCTTTCAAAGGATAATTCAGGTAGCCTGGTGGTTAAGAGCGTTGGGTCAGTAACGGAAAGGTTGCTGGTTTGAATTCCTGAGCCGACTAGGTGAAAAATCTGTTGATCTGCCCATGAGCAAGGCACGTAACTCTGTTCATCTGGCCTGTTTTGTGTGCAGTCCCATGAGACATATGTATACGTGCTCTGTATAATTTATATTGGCTAGATTCATGAAAAACCCAATGGTATGACGCTCTAGCCACCCACTCAATTCAATTTATTTTACATTTCTGCCTGCTAAACTGAATCCAACTCATTTAGAAGAGAGGCAATCTCACCAAATAGCCAATTGATTGCACAGTTCATTTATCCAACAGGTCATTCAACAATGGCAGTCTGTTTCCGAAGTTCAGCAATCTGAATTAGCTAGGGATGTGATGGCTCGAGAAAGGAAGCTTGATCATGTTCATGCATTTAAACATTCAACTTTAATAAAGTAGCCTAGTACATGTATTCTATCTCTATATGATTGCTATAGAACTTAGTATCTACAGATCTACGATCTTAATGGGATCATTCTTGTTGACGCGGAGAAGCTTACCTTCAAATTGTAGTGTATTTGAGGTTTAAAAAGCCTTCTAAAGTTTGTAATTTCCTCTGTAAAATTTCAGACTTGATTTTCCCTAATGAGAAATGTATCAACCCCTACAAAAATGTCAATTAATTATAATCCACATAATTATTCACATTTCCTGTTGCTGCAGGATTATTTTTCTGCTGTGAGAAACAGGGTTAAATTAAGATAACGTATCTCTACTAACTCTACAGCATGATTGATATTATGGAGATTGGAGATGGAGATGAATTGTGGAATTAAAGACGTCCTCCAGCAATTTTTTAAACTTTTCCTGTTGAAGTGATATCCCAAGTATAAATACAGTAAAGTACATACGCTAAAGGATAAAAAAATATGTTTAGCGCAAAATAGTGTTTTGTAGACACAACTGCAAACTTCAAGGAGTAGGGCATTCAAGGAGTTGGTTTGGTGGTAAGTGGTGATGTCATCGGCCTCCCCCCTTACTTGAGGAGCAATAGAGCACAAAAGAGGAACCCCCCCCCCCCCACACACACTTGTGCTATGTCACGACTCACATGGACCACCAATTGAGATTAGCCTTTTTTTAAGTAAATCAGTTGTTAAATGAGGTGAAAAGGAGACTGGAGTGCCACTGTGATCTCACTCCCCTGATTATTATTGCTGTAGGTCAATCAAACCATGGAGTCTGGAGAGAATTGAAACGAAAAGCCTCTGGCCCTTTTGATATGTCTGCTATTTAAAGTCTGAAGGTTGTGGTTGTAGTTGTGTTGTCAGTTTACATCTTACCAGTAGGCCTATGCACTGTGTATTGCTTGGAAACTGACTCTGTACTGTACTGACCCCTGTCCGCTTTTCCTCATCCTTTAGTTACCATTGTAAGCACGTTACAAGTACTGTACATACGGGTGAGTGATGGATAGCTAACACATCAGCTACACTACACGTGTCACAGTCAATGTGACGTTCTACCTGCTACACAAAAAACAACCAAAATCAAAAAAAAAATCTTCATTATTTCCATTCACAAGATATAATCGAGAATTGAACCTTGCCAATTCTTGAGCTTGGACGCTGCCATTGGACATGATTTCAAAGGAAGCATTCCCTCAATGGCTGATGGCAATGCCGGGCGCCCGATCGCTGAAGTGTAGCAGGGACATAAGAATTCTGTTTTTTCAGATCTGGGGTTCAGGCAGCAGTTGAACTCTATGCCTCTCTGCCTCTGACTCTCTGACCCTTTGCCTCTCTGCCTCTGACTCTCTGACTCTATGCCTCTCTGCATCTGACTCTCTGACTCTATGCCTCTTTGCCTCTGACTCTCTGCCTCTTTGACTCTATGCCTCTCTGCATCTGACTCTCTGACTCTATGCCTCTCTGACTCTATGCCTCTCTGCCTCTGACTCTCTGACTCTGACTATGCCTCTCTGACTCTATGCCTCTCTGCCTCTGACTCTCTGCCTCTTACTCTGACTCTCTGACTCTCTGACTCTGACTATGCCTCTCTGACTCTATGCATCTCTGCCTCTGACTCTATGCCTCTCTGCCTCTTACTCTGACTCTCTGACTCTATGTATCTCTGACTCTATGCCTCTCTGCCTCTCTGACTCTCTGACTCTGACTCTCTGACTCTATGCATCTCTGCCTCTGCCTCTATGCCTCTCTGCCTCTCTGCCTCTCTGCCTCTCTGCCTCTGCCTCTCTGACTCTCTGCCTCTCTGACTCTATGCATCTCTGCCTCTGACTCTATGCCTCTCTGCCTCTCTGACTCTGACTCTCTGACGCTATGCCTCTCTAACTCTTTGACTCTCTGACTCTCTGCCTCTGCCTTTCTGACTCTCTGACACTCTGACTCTGACTCTTTGCCTCTCTGCCTCTGACTCTCTGACTCTATGCCTCTCTGACTCTATGCCTCTCTGCCTCTCTGACTCTATGCCTCTCTGCCTCTGACTCTCTGCCTCTGACTCTCTGACTCTATGCCTCTCTGACTCTATGCGCCTCTGACTCTCTGACTCTTTGCCTCTCTGACTATGCCTCTCTGCCTCTCTGACTCTCTGCCCCTCTGCCTCTGACTCTCTGCCTCTCTGACTCTATGCCTCTGACTCTCTGACTCTGACTCTCTGCCTCTCCGACTCTATGCCTCTCTGCCTCTGACTCTATGCCTCTCTGCCTCTGACTCTCTGACTCTGACTCTCTGCCTCTCTGACTCTATGCATGTCTGACTCTCTGACTCTATGCCTGTCTGCCTCTGACTCTCTGCCTCTGACTCTCTGCCTCTGACGGGTGAGTGATAGATAGCTAACACATCAGCTACACTACACGCATCGCAGTCAATGTGACGTTCTACCTGCTACACAAAAAACTACCAAAATCAACATTATTTTCTTCATTATTTCCATTCACAAGATATAATAGAGTATTGAACCTTGCCAATTCTTGAGCTTGGACGCTGCCATTGGACATGATTTCAAAGGAAGCATTCCCTCAATGGCAGATGGCAATGCCGGGCGCCAGATCGCTGAAGTGTAGCAGGGACGTAAGAATTCTGTTTTTTCTTTTCCTTTTTTCAGCAGATCTGGGGTTCAGGCAGCAGTTGACCTCTGACTCTCTGACTCTATGCCTCCCTGCCTCTGACTCTTTGACTCTATGCCTCTCTGCATCTGACACTCTGCCTCTTTGACTATATGCCTCTCTGACTCTCTGACTCTCTGACTCTGACTCTCTGCCTCTCCGACTCTATGCCTCTCTACCTCTGACTCTCTGACTCTCTGACTCTGACTCTATGCCTCTCTGCCTCTGACTCTCTGACTCTGACTCTCTGACTCTGACTCTCTGCCTCTCCGGCTCTATGCCTCTCTGCCTCTGACTCTCTGCCTCTGACTCTGACTCTATGCATCTCTGCCTCTGCCTCTCTGACTCTATGCCTCTCTAACTTTCTGACTCTCTGACACTCTGACTGACTCTTTGCCTCTCTAACTCTCTGACTCTCTGACTATGCCTCTTTGCCTCTCTGACTCTCTGACTCTCTGACTCTATGCCTCTCTAACTCTCTGACATTATTTCCATTCACAAGATATAACATATTGAACCTTGCCAATTCTTGAGCTTGGACGCTGCCATTGGACATGATTTCAAAGGAAGCATTCCCTCAATGGCTGATGGCAATGCCGGGCACCCGATCGCTGAAGTGTAACAGCCTCTTTGCCTCTGACTCTCTGCCTCTTTGACTCTATGCCTCTCTGACTGTATGCCTCTCTGCCTCGGACTCTCTGACTCTATGCCTCTCTAACTCTCTGACTCTATGTCTCTCTGCCTTTCTGACTCTCTGACACTCTGACTGACTCTTTGCCTCTCTAACTCTCTGACTCTCTGACTATGCCTCTTTGCCTCTCTGACTCTCTGACTCTATGCCTCTCTAACTCTCTGACATTATTTCCATTCACAAGATATAACATATTGAACCTTGCCAATTCTTGAGCTTGGACGCTGCCATTGGACATGATTTCAAAGGAAGCATTCCCTCAATGGCTGATGGCAATGCCCGGCACCCGATCGCTGAAGTGTAACAGCCTCTTTGCCTCTGACTCTCTGCCTCTTTGACTCTATGCCTCTCTGCATCTGACACTCTGTCTCTTTGACTCTATGCCTCTCTGCATCTGACTCTCTGACTCTATGCCTCTCTGACTCTATGCCTCTCTGCCTCTGACTCTCTGACTCTCTGACTCTGACTCTTTGCCTCTCTGACTCTGTCTCTATGCCTCTCTGACTATGCCTCTCTGCCTCTCTGACTCTATGGCTGTCTGACTCTATGCCCCTCTGCCTCTCTGCCTCTGACTCTCTGACTCTATGCCTCTCTGACTCTATGCGCCTCTGACTCTCTGACTCTGCCTCTGACTATGCCTCTCTGCCTCTGCATCTCTGAATCTATGCCTCTCTGCCTCTGACTCTCTGACTCTGACTCTCTGCCTCTCCGACTCTATGCCTCTCTGCCTCTGCCTCTCTGACTCTATGCCTTTCTGCCTCTGACTCTCTGACTCTCTGACTATGCATATCTGCCTCTGACTCTGACTATGCCTGTCTGACTCTCTGACTCTATGCCTCTCTGCCTCTATGTCTCTCTGCCTTTTTGCCACTCTGCCTCTATGTCTTTCTGACTCTCTGATTCTCTGCCGCTCTGACTCTCTGACTGTCTGCCTCTATGTCTCTCTGCCTCTCTGACTCTCTGCCTCTGTCTCTCTGCCTCTCTGACTTTCTGCCTCTCTGACTCTCTGCCTCGCTGACTCTCTGACTCTCTGCCTCTATGTCTCTCTGTCTCTCTGCCTCTCTGACTTTCTGCCTCTCTGACTCTCTGTCTCTCTGACTCTCTGACTCTATGTCTCTTTGCCTCTCTGACCCTCGGCCTCTCTGCCTCTGACTCTCTGACTCTATGCCTCTCTGACTCTATGTGCCTCTGACTCTCTGACTCTTTGCCTCTCTGACTATGCCTCTCTGCCTCTGCATCTCTGACTCTCTGCCCCTCTGCATCTCTGCCTCTCTGACTCTGACTCTATGCCTCTCTGCCTCTCTGACTCTGACTCTCTGCCTCGCCGACTCTATGCCTCTCTGCCTCTGACTCTCTGCCTCTCTGACTCTATGCATCTCTGCCTCTGACTCTATGCCTGTCTGACTCTCTGACTCTATGCCTCTCTGCCTCTGACTCTCTGCCTCTGACTCTTTGCCTCTGACTCTTTGCCTCTCTGACTCTATGCCTCTCTGACTCTCTGACTCTATGCCTCTCTGCCTCTCTGACTCTGACTCTATACCTCTTTGCCTCTGATGCTCTACCTCTCTGACTCTATGCCTCTGACTATGCCTCTCTGCCTCTGCCTCTCTGCCCCTCTGACTCTCTGCCTCTCTGCCTCTGTCTCTCTGCCTCTCTGCCTCTATGACTCTCTGCCCCTCTGACTCTGCCCCTCTGCCTCTGTCTCTCTGCCTCTATGTCTCTCTGCCTCTCTGCCACTCTGCCTCTGTCTTTCTGACTCTCTGACTCTCTGCCTCTGTCTCTCTGCCTCTGACTCTCTGACTCTATGCCTCTCTGCATCTGACTCTATGCCTCTTTGCCTCTGACTCTATGCCTCTTTGCCTCTGACTCTCTGCCTCTTTGACTCTATGCCTCTATGTCTCTCTGACTCTCTGCCTCTGACTCTCTGTCTCTCTGACTCTCTGCCCCTCTGACTCTCTGACTCTGTCTCTCTGCCTCTCTGACTCTCTGACTCTCTGCCTCTGACTCTCTGTCTCTCTGACTCTGCCCCTCTGACTCTCTGACTCTGTCTCTCTGCCTCTCTGCCTATCTTCCTCTCTGCCTCTCTGCCTCTCTGACTCTGCCTCTCGGACTCTCTGACTCTGTCTCTCTGCCTCTCTGACTTTCGGTCTCTCTGCCTCTCTGCCCCTGACTCTCTGATTGTAATGAGACGGTTGCAGATGGTGGAAACCCTTGTGTGTGTCAGTGACGTCTCACTCCGCTCCGCTGTGACAGCTGGTCAGGAGGTTGACCCGGCTGAGACCTCTCTCCACACTACCTTAAAATTGTTATGTCTTCACCTCCCGAGTGGCGCAGTGGTCTAAGGCGCAGTGGTTTAAGGCAGTGCAGGCTGTGCCACTAGAGATCCTGGTTCGAATCGTAGCCGGCCGTGACCGGGAGACCCATGGGGCGGCGCGCAATTGGCCCAGCATCGTCCAGGGTAGGGGAGGGAATGGCCGGCAGGGATGTAGCTCAGTTGATAGAGCATGGCGTTTGCAACGCCAGGGTTCTGGATAAGAGCATCTGCTAAATGACGTAAATGTAAATGATTGGAATAGAGAGAAGGGAGTCAAAAGGAATGCTTTTTTAGAGCTATCCTCCCATAGGCATTGACACTAGGGGAAATATGGCTCATACTTGTGTCTACTGAGCTGTTGTGTATCTGTGAAGTTCTGAGTTGTGAGGAGGAGTTAACAGCAAGTGGTTTTAATGCTCAGCAGCCATTTTGAGGCAGAGTTAGGAATGTACAGTTGAAGTCGGAAGTTTACATACACCTTAGCCAAATATATTTAAACTCAGTTTTTCACAATTCCTGAAATTTAATCCTAGTAAAAATTGTTTTAGGTCAGTTAGGATCACCATTTTATTTTAAGAATGTGAAATGTCAGAATAATAGTAGAGAGAATGATTTATTTCAGCTTTTATTTTTTTCATCACACTCCCAGTGGGTCAGAAGTTTACATACACTCAATTTGTATTTGGTAGCATTGCCTTTAAATTGTTTAACTTGGGTCAAACGTTTCAGGTAGCCTTCCACAAGCTTCCCACAATAAGTTGGGTGAATTTTGGCCCATTCCTCCTGACAGAGCTGGTGTAGCTGAGTCAGGTTTGTAGGCCTCCTTGCTCGCACACGCTTTTTCAGTTCTGCCCACAAATGTTCTATAGGATTGAGGTCAGGGCTTTGTGATGGCCACTCCAATACCTTGACTTTGTTGTCCTTATGCCATTTTGCCACAACTTTGGGAGTATGCTTGGGGTCATTGTCCATTTGGAAGACCCATTTGCGACCAAGCTTTAACTTCCTGACTGATGTCTTGAGATGTTGCTTCAATATATTCACATAATTGTCCTTCCTCATGATGCCATCTATTTTGGGAAGTGCACCAGTCCCTCCTGCAGCAAAGCACCTCCACAGCATGATGCTGCCACCCCCATGCTACACATTTGGGATGGTGTTCTTCGGGTTGCAAGCAACCCCCTTTTTCCTCCAAACATAACGATGGTCATTATGGCCAAACAGTTCTATTTTTGTTTCATCAGACCAGAGTACATTTTTCCAAAAAGTACGATCTTTGTCCCCATGTGCAGTTGCAAACAGTAGTCTGGCTTTTTTATGGCGATATAGGACTCGTTTTACTTTGGATATAGATACTTTTGTACCTGTTTCCTCCAGCATCTTCACAAGGTCCTTTGCTGTTGTTCTGGGATTGATTTGCACTTTTTGCACCAAAGTACATTCATCTCTAGGAGACAGAACGTGTCTCCTTCCTGAGCGGTATGACGGCTGCACAGTCCCATGGTGTTTATACTTGCGTACTATTGTTTGTACAGATGAACGTGGTACTTTCAGGCGTTTGGAAATTGCTTCCAAGGATGAACCAGACTTGTGGAGGATTATTTTTCTGAGGTCTTGGCTGATTTCTTTTGATTTTCCCATGATGTCAAGCAAAGAGGCACTGTGTTTGAAGGTAGGCCTTGAAATACATCCACAGGTACACCTCCAATTGACTTAAATGATGTCAATTAGCCTATCAGAAGCTTCTAAAGCCATGACATCATTTTCTGGAATTTTCCAAGCTGTTTAAAGGCACAGTCAGCTTAGTGTATGTAAACTTCTGACCCACTGGAATTGTGATACAGTGAATTATAAGTGAAATAATCTGTCTGTAAACAATTGTTGGAAAAATGACTTGTGTCATGCACAAAGTAGATGTCCTGACCGGCTTGCCAAAACTATAGTTTGTTAACAAGTTATTTGTGGAGTGGTTGAAAAACTAGTTTTAATGACTCCAACCTAAGTGTATGTAAACTTCCGACTTCAACTGTATCTAGTATATCAAGAGATAAACATGGGGAAAACTGTTGTGAAGAGGGAGGGAGGAAAGGAGAGAGAGAGGTACAGCGATGAGAGAAAGGTCTGTGTGACAGATTTACACTTTCAGTAAAAACATAATTAATACCATTCCAAACCAGTTTCATGGCCTGAGAACAAAATGTTTAATTTCTCCCTTGCTCTCTCTCTCTCTCTCTCTCTCTCTCTCTCTCTCTCTCTCTCTCTCTCTCTCTCTCTCTCTCTCTCTCTCTCTCTCTCTCTCTCTCTCTCTCTCTCTCAATTCAATTCAATTCAATTCAATTTAAGGGCTTTATTGGCATGGGAAACGTATGTTAACATTGCCAAAGCAAGTGAAGTAGATAGTAAACAAAAGTGAAATAAACAATAAATATTAACAGTAAACATTACACTCAGAAGTTCCAAAATAATAAAGACATTTCAAATGTCATATTATGTATATATACAGTGTTGTAACAATGTGCAAATAGTTAAAGTACAAATCTCTCTCTTTCTCTCTCTCTCTCTCTCTCTCTCTCTCTCTCTCTCTCTCTCTCTCTCTCTCTCTCTCTCTCTCTCTCTCTTCTATTCAATAGACTTTATTGACATGGCAAGTTAAATAACTTACATAGTCAAAGCAACAATGGTCGGACTAACATTAAAAATAATAATAATAATAGTAGGCCTAGTGGTAATGATATTAACAGCAACTACAACAACAATAGTAATGTGAATAATAATACATCAAAGTAATGGTAGTAGACTAGTGTTAACATGGCTGAAAAGCCACATGACATGTAATGGAAGCCAAAACAGAATGGCAAATACTATTGTTACATTGTACTTTTCACTGGCTGTCTTTCAGGTTGTGGAAGGACA